>NC_142468.1:107376920-107529268 GCF_049115385.1 Moschus berezovskii | reverse complement strand
TTTATGTTGTGCCTATGTGTATAAATCCCAAATATTATGACTGGAAGAATTACTAATTTCATTCTAACTTATCAGTTTAATCTTCTGTTGTTCCTCAAACTATCTGGTTAACTTTTGGCTTCAGTTCCATTTAACACTGGGCTAGGCACTGAATATAAAACAGCATTTGCTGGTAAGACACAGACAAATAAAACAATACCTGCACATAAGTATTGTCCACCAAATAAGTTTGCCTAAAGCCAACTCTGCTGCAAAAGTCAGAAGCAATTTACAAAGTCAGAGAAGATAAACACATATTAGTGCCTGGAAGTTTTCTATTGAAAGTATTGGGTTGAGAGGAGAGAAAAAAGGAAAGAGCAAAAAGAAACCAAATAAAGTGAAGGGTCCCTGAAGGAGGTGATGACACAGAGGACCAGTGATGACAGACTGACGCCAGTTCCTCCCAGAACGTGGTGCAGTCAGAAGCTGAGCACCATCCACGGTGCTGACGTCAGAAACAGCTACCTTTCCCTCTGGAAAACTGGCCCCAGGCTCAGGGAACTCACACTTGGATTACTGCTTTAGTCCCTCAACAGCTCCTCCTCTGCTTTGTTTCTAACTTATAATTGGCTCAAGATGCAGCGGCAATCCTAAGTCCTAACCCATCTCCAGAGCTGCTCACGTGACTTTCATTTTCTAGTAAGCATTACTGCCTTTTACTTCATGACATAGGATTCAGGTATTAATTTTTATTCCCAAGTTCTTCAATAATTGCCCTGAAAGTATTTAAATGGCTCTATACTCGGTCTACCGCCAAACCCAGAGGTAAGACAAATGTTAAGGACCCAAACTAAGGCCCTGGCCTGGGAGAACTAGAGGAAGGGGGGTGTGTGAGTGAGAAACCAAAACTGATAGAACCTGCAGACAGGTCGATGTGAAGAGAAAGAAAAAGAAGGAGGGAACAGTAACTTCCAGGTTTCTGGCACATGCAGCAAGGTCATCTCAAAAAGAGGGACTCCTGGACCCCATGCACATTTTAGAAAGACAATGAGTTCAAAAGCTTGGATGTGTTAAATTATCAGGCGTCAATACCATAGTCAACTGCAGGAGACCAGCAGGCATTAGGCTAACTTGACTGAAGCTCAAAAGCTCAAGAGAGAATATACAGATGTGAGACTCAGCATCACACAGGCAGTGAGTGAAGGCACAGAGCAGGTGCAATAGCTCAGCAAAGATACACAAAAGAGAAGAGAACAATGACCTGGGAAACATCCATATTTAAGAGATGTGCTGCTGCTGCTGCTAAGTCGCTTCAGTTGTGTTCGACTCAAGACTACCAAAGATCTTTTGAAATAACTTTGAAAAAGATATGAACAGGAAAAGTTTTCTCCATTAAATGCAAATAACATATATATCCCACAGCTTCGTTTTGTGAATTGGACAATGTGTGTATATGAAACAAACATAAAGTCCCTGACAGACCAGATATATAACAAGTGCCCAACAAATGGCAAATTTCATTATTAACGTTACTATTTATAATAAAAATAATGGTTGAGTTCTCCTTAGGTCTTTGGGTAGTTGTCTGTTTTTCATAATGTGTGTGTGCTAAGTCGCTTCAGTTGTGTCTGGCTTTCTGACCCTGGGCAGCCTTGTGGAGCGTAGCCTGCCAGGCTCCTCTGTCCATGGGATTCCCAGGCAAGAATACTGAAATGAGTTACTGTGCCCTCCCTCCAGGGGATCTTCCTGACCCAGGGATCAAACCCACATTTCTTATGTCTCCTGCATTGGCATGCAGATTCTTTACCACTAACACCACTGGGAACCCCGTATTTTATAATACCTCTTAACAAAGTTAGATCACCTCTAAAAAATTGGGATATAGTTTAGTCTGGGATGAAAGCCTTTAAGTGAAAAATGTAGATGACATACCTGAAACAAACAAATGAAAATATAAAATTCCAAGGTAAAAAATATGTAATTTAATAACTATATTTACTATTCTGTCTCTTCTGTTACTGTACGTGGTCAATTTATGGGAGCAGTGAAGTGATCATACCAGTTGCGAATAAAACTTAGAAAAACGAAAAGAATATTAGCCAGCTAAGGAATGGCTCGGAGAAGGCAATGGCAAGCCACTCCAGTACTCTTGCCTAGAAAATCGCATGGACGGAGGAGCCTGGTGGGCTGCAGTTCATGGGGTCGCTACTAGCTGGACATGACTGAGCGACTTCCCTTTCATTTTTCACTTTCCACTTTCACACATTGGAGAAGGAAATGGCAACCCACTCCAGTGTTCTTGCCTGGAGAATCCCAGGGACGGGGGAGCCTGGTGGGCTGCCGTCTATGGGGTCGCACAGAGTCGGACACGACTGAAGCGACTTAGGAGGAAGGAATGGCTAGAAACAGCAAAGGCCTTGTCTGTAAACATGTGGCTGAGGGGTTTTGGAAGCAGCTCCTTTTATTTAAGGTGCAAGGCACAGAGCACACACTTAATAAATATTCACCGAATGCATGAGTGAATGTGAGAGCTGGGCACAGGGCTCACCGTTGGATTTCCTCACCTGGCCTTCCCACAGGCACCTCACATTTCATCTATAAAGTGGACCTTAGTACCTTCCCCCCAAAATCTGCCCCCTGCTCCCTTCCCTAAGGAGGTTAATGCCATTACCCCTCACCCAGGTGAAGGTTCTGGGATCTGCTCCCTCCCTTACCCCCAGATCACCACATCCCATCGTGGGACATCCCAATGGCACTCCATTCTCCAGTCAAAGTCACAGCAGGGCCTCTAATGCCTAAACATTCCCCACACCTCTGCCCTGTTTAACGCCTCCAATGGATCCACACTGCTGCAGGAAAAATTTCAAACTTTTTGATGGAATAAAAGTTCAACCCCAGCTTGTCCCCATTAAGTCCATCCACTCCTCAGTCATCCCGAAGCCTCTGAGGCTCTCTGGAGTCTCATGCCGTTTCACACAGCTCTGCCTTTGTAAAGCAGTTTCCCTCCCACTTCATCTTCCAGGATGCTCCCTTAGACATACTACTTCTCCAAGGTCTTCCTGACAACCACTGTCTCATACCGCCATAGGTAGACAGAGCTCCGCTGCTCCTTCGCTCTGCCCTGCACATCATAACACCTACAGTATTTCATTGCAATTACGTGTATAAATGTGCCTGCCTCTAAGAGTATTAACTCTTGGAAAGTAAAGCCACTCTTAGTCACCTTTGTATCCTCTGAAATGAGCATAGTGGCCTGGCGCATAGTCGGTGCCCAGCGAATGTTTGTTTGCATTTATATTTTATTATTCATGTATTAGCACTTATTATTTATTAGAGTAGGCTTTTAAATTTCATGCTGTAGTTTATTCAGTAGTCTTTGTGAATGGGGTCTGAGTAAAGCAATTTCAGAGACCTGACACCTTTTTGTACATTGATAAAACAAATGATTCTGGACTTCAAAAGGATGCAGAAATTCCTAGACCACTGTCTCATAATACAATAACCACATCAAGATAAATATATCCAGTGAGAACCATCTGGTCTCTATAGACACCTTTTCTACTTCTGCCTGAATTACAACAATCTGCATTGTGTTTACATGTAAAGGAGTCCTTTGGGACTAAGTATAAAAATATAATGGGATTTTAAGAAGAAAATTATGAAACACTACTGAGGAATATAAAACTTAAACTACCTAAAAGCAAAATGGGCGAAGCATATAAACGAGTAATTCACAAAAGAAACAGCACTGCTCATGAGGAGTGCGACCTGACAAAAACTGAAAAGACTGATCATGGCTGGCATAGATTAGGTGGGAAGCCAGGCACTGTCAGTAGGAATGTAAAGTCAGACGGCATCTTCAGAGGGGAACTGACAACATCCCCAAAGACAGACGTTTATGTCCTTTAACCTGTCACATTGCTGGGGATTAGTCCTAAAGATAAGCCTGTGGGAATGCAAAAACACATGTTTACAGCAACACTAACACAGCAAAACATTGGCAATAACCATATGGCCATTGTGTATGTTCCAAGTTCAGCGACTTTGGGCCCATCTATGAATAGAATTCTATACACCCACTAAAACAACCAAAATGAAAATGTTCTGAGATAGAAACATGCCCAATATAGTTATTTAATGAAAATTATGGAATAGTATTAAATGATTATTATTAAAGAGTAATACCATAAAATGATTTCATTTAAAATAATAATTATTTGTAACTTTTTTTTTTAACTTCCGGGTAGTATTAGGGTACTACCTTCAAAATTGTTGCCATGTTCTATACCACTTATGCTATTATTTGTTTCTTAAAAAATCAACCATTTTTAATATAAATGAATGTATTAGAAAAGTGACAACATCCATAAAATCTTGAGTTCAGTGTTTTCTGATACACCTGGAAAACAAATGCAGAATATTAAAATAAAATATATTCTTTCTCGTACCTCCTAAAGTCATCTCTTGTGTGTCCCACTCATGTTTCATATTCCACACTTTGGGAGCCAGTGTGAAGGAAGATCGGCAGAGAAGACCAACCAAACGTGGGGACACCTTCAGCCAGCTGGTGACAACTAAAGGCTTTCATTTTTCTCCATTACGGGTGTCCGGCAAATGGCGGGCTTTCTAATGCACACAGAACACTTTTGTATTCAGAAATTAGTACTTTTGTACTCAGAAATTTACCGCTGCCCGGGAAGATGGTCACCTCCAGCCCTCAGATGGGAAAACCAGAGTCTGTGCCTGTGTAGAGACGGGAGGAAGGCTCCATGGAGCTAGAGGAGGGGAAACGGTGGGCTGAGTCTGTGTAGCCTCCTGCGCCCTTAGAAAGGCAAGACCCCTGACCTCTGCACGCTAGTTCTGCTCCATTCTCTGCGCGTCTAACCTGAAAAACGGTGTCTGCTAAACAGCAAGGATGACAGTGAGGGAGGGGGACTGGGTCAATTCCTCTTACCCTACCTACCTGCTGCCCTAAAACACCTAGTCTATGGGTGCATCCCAAACCATTATCATGTAAAGGCAAACATCCTGATAAAATTGCACATGAGTGCTGCTGAGAAACGAATAACATGAATCTCTTCCCATCTCGAGTAAACTCTTCTTTATGAAATGTAGCTAGAAACCCACAGGAATTGATGTGTAAGATATTAGCAAGTGACCAAAGGATATATGATAATGCCAAATGTCTGCACATTTCCATGGTCAAGACAGAGATGCCAATAGTATGAATTTTAATAATGGCTAGCTAAATAACATACTGTGTAGCTACTCTATGAAATTACATCTGTGTGGTAATTTTAATGGGTTTCCCTCATGGCTCAAACAGTAGACAATCTGCCTGCAATTCAGGAGACCCCAAATTTCCATCCCTGGGACAGGAAGATCCGCTGGAGAAGTAATTTTAAAGTATATAAGTTTTGAAAACTGTGACAAGGATCTGGTGGTTTTTCAACTACAATTTCCACAATATAAATAAATAAGAAAGCACAAGTAGAATCAGAGAAAAAGTCTTATATATATATATTATTGTCATCATACAAAACTACTATATCAACTGAATCAACCTGACACTGTCATCCTTAAGAGCAAAGTCAAGACAAACCCAATTCTTTCTCAAACATAAAGTAAATCATAACTACTCTCATTTACCAGAACACAAGAAAAACAGCCTCCAAATTCCAGCTTCCCCAGTTCTCAGCTTAACTGCTTCTGGACAGGAAGGCAAATCCTAAGAGGTGATCATATTTGTGCTCTGGGTTGCAAAAAAATATTCAGTTCAGTTCAGTCACTCAGTACTCAGTTGTGTCCAACTCTTTATGACTCCATGAATCACACACAGCACTCCAGGCCTCCCTGTCCATCACCAACTCCCGGAGTTCACTCAAACTCATGTTCATCGAGTTGGTGATGCCATCCAGCCATCTCATTCTCTGTCGTCCCCTTCTCCTCCTGCCCCCAATCCCTCCCAGCATCAGAGTCTTTTCCAGTAAGTCAACTCTTCGCATGAGATGGCCAAAGTATTGGAGTTTCAGCTTCAACATTAGTCTTTCCAATGAACACCCAGGATTGATCTCCTTTAGGATGGACTGGTTGGATCTCCTTGCAGTCCAAGGGACTCTCAAGAGTCTTCTCCAACACCACAGTTCAAAAGCATCAATTCTTTGGCGCTCAGCTTTCTTTATAGTCCAACTCTCACATCCATACATGACCACTGGAAAAACCATAGCCTTGACTAGATGGACCTTTGTTGACAAAGTAATGTCTCTGCTTTCTAATATGCTGTCTAGGTTGGTCATAACTTTCCTTCCAAGAAGTAAGCGTCTTTTAATTTCATGGCTGCCATCACCAACTGCAGTGGTGATTTTGGAGCCCCCAAAAATAAAGGCAACCACTGTTTCCCCATCTATTTCCCAGGACGTGATGGGACCAGATGCCATGATCTTCGTTTTCTGAATGTTGAGCTTTAAGCCAACTTTTTCACTCTCCTCTTTCACTCTCATCAAGAGGCTCTTTAGTTCTTCTTTACTTTCTGCCATAACGGTGGTGTCATCTGCATATCTGAGGTTATTGATATTTCCCCCAGCAATCTTGATTCCAGCTTGTGCTTCCTCCAGCCCAGCGTTTCTCATGATGTACTCTGCATATAAGTTAAATAAGCAGGGTGACAGTATACAGCCTTTGTACTCCTTTTCCTATTTGGAACCAGTCTGTTGTTCCATGTCCAGTTCTAACTGTTGCTTCCTGACCTGCATACAGATTTCTCAAGAGGCAGGTCAGGTGGTCTGGTATAGGGCTTACTACATGTATGGATGTGAGAGTTGGACTGTGAAGAAAGCTGATCACCGAAGAATTGATGCTTTTGAACTGTGGTGTTGGAGAAGACTCTTGAGAGTCCCTTGGACTGCAAGGAGATCCAACCAGTCCATTCTAAAGGAGATCAATCCTGGGTGTTCACTGGAAGTTCTGATGCTAAAGCTGAAACTCCAATACTTTGGCCACCTCATGCGACGAGTTGACTCACTGGAAAAGACTCTGATGCTGGGAAAGGTTGGGGGCGGGAGGAGAAGGGGACGACGGAGAATGAGATGGCTGGATGGCATCACCGACTCTGTGAACATGAGTTTGAGTGAACTCCGGGAGTTGGTGATCGACAGGGAGGCCTGGCGTGCTGTGATTCATGGGGTCACGGAGAGTCGGACACAACTGAGCAACTGAACTGAACTGAACTGAACCTTTAAAAAAAGGTTAAAACACAGATTCAGCAAAATATGACAATATATGTGTAGTCAATTACCTTCAACTAATTTTGCTCTTATTTTAAAAACCAGTTTTAGAATATGAGCTACATCTTGACTACCACTCATCTGTTCAAACATTTATGAAACACCCTACTATGGGTAGGACTAAGAGCTGGGGATTCTGAACTGAATGACATCAAAGTGTATTGAGTCTAATACAAGGGACAGGTGAGCACATAAACAATTATGATGATCTAAATAAGTGACATTAAAATATATGTGATGAATTTATAGTGATTGAGCACTTAGGATATATTTACTAAACACTGTGCTGACATCTTTATACATTACCTTAATTCTCTCATCTCTTTTTTACTAAATGATATTACTAAACTTATAGATGAGGTAACTGATATAAATTGAGGTTAAATTACTGAACCAGGATTACTCAGCTTTCAAGGGGCTGAATCAGAACTGGATCTCAAGTCTCTTTGGCTCCAGTGCTGGAATTGCTGGCTGGACTGGGAAGGAGCTGCAGGAAATGGGGTGGGGACAGGTAAGACAGGTCCTTAGATGCCATGTTTAGTGTTCTCCCTATCATCTAATCAGGTGGGAGCTACTGAAGAACCACACTCATGAAAGGCAGACTTGTTTTTCAGCACATTCTGCATAAATTTTAACTACTGTGCAGTAAGAAATTACAAATGGGTAATAATTTTAAACTATTTACACCTTGAAATATGTGATAAGGATCCGGTGGGTTTTTAAGCACAACTTCCAAGAATATAAAAAATAAATAAGAAAACAAATGAGTATAGCTAATTGGAAAGAAAGACATTTGGGTCAGGTTGACTTCTAAGCTGTCATGATAAAGTTAAGAAGGAAAGAAAAATAGGCTTAGCAGAATTTAGTGACTATCCAGTGTGAAGCGAGACTCCAAATGTGGTGACTTCAGAACCTAGATGGACCATAAGTAATCTGTTGATATAGAGGAACAGCAGGAAGAGCTTTGGAGTGAGGGGCAGGGGTACAGTGGGAAAGAATGAGTTCATTTGGGCAGGAGTTCGTTGAACTTACCCCATGCAGAATAGAGACATCCAGTGGGTAACTAGAAATATTACTCCAGAGCTCAGTACCGAGACTTGTTTAAAGATGAGTTTAGAAATAATCAACTAAAAGCTGATTAAACCCACAAAAGGATATAGAAGAGGTTTCTTCCATCTTTCATCACCTAATTTCCTTTCTTTCTAAATTTCCTCCCCTGCCTCCATCTTTAACTGTTACAACTTATCAAAGAAATATGGGAGGCCAAATAATGCCTCCCAAATAAGCCCACACCCTAATCTTCAGACCTATGAAAACGTACCTTATATGACAAAAAGGATTTTGCAGAAGGGATTAAATTAAGGATTGAGATGGGGATATTATTCTGCATTATCTGAATGAGTTGAATCTAACCACATCTATTATGTTTATAATAGAAGTTTATTTCTAGAATTTTTTAGGAATGTGCAAACCAGCTGACTTTTCTTTTTTCCAGGTTTTTAGGGTCTGTAAGCACACAGTTAAGCATATCTCAGCCTGGCCCTCCAGAAAAAAAGTTGGGGTTACCAGCCAGCCTCCACCAATTCCACTCGGTGCCAGATCGATACCTCCAGCACAGGTAATGTGAGTGTTAGATAGTCCTCTCCTGGTGGCAAGATTGAAGATTTGGAGCTTCAGGAGATAAAATGTTCACTAGCTTTGGAAAGAGGAACTCCAGGTGGTCCTGCTCAGCTTCCCAGAATTAGGGGCTTGTGTCCAAAACTATGGCAAACATAAGACAGTTCTCTGCCTCCTAGTTGTAGGTCACTGTCTCCTGGTGTATTATATACATTTTTCTCAAAAACTAAACAGGGAGCACCAGTCAATTATAAACAGTCTTGAATCCCTTTGCATGGTTCCAATCCCTTCATCACTTCCAACAAGCAAGTAGTAACCTGATGCTCTCGACATCTAGCAGGAGTACAATATAATATAGGACACAATTCACGCAAAAGAGCTTCGAGTCTTTCAGAAGAAACCCATATATGTAAACCCCAGGCACTCTTCTGATGACCTAAACTGAAAAGCACTGTTTTCACAATGTCAAAGATGGAGACCTGGTGACTTCTACACACTGCTCTTCACAGTAAGAATAAGCAGTGATGCATTCCTTCTTCCTTCAAAAGCACTTCATCATAGTGCTATTTAGAATAGTACCCAGAGGACACTACTTCGCTGTACTGCTCTGTTAAGCCAGAAACAGCCGCAATGCTTACTATAAGTGAAAGTGAAGTAGCTCAGTCATGTCCGACTCTTTGCAACCCCCGTGGACTGTAGCCTACCAGGCTCCTCCATCCATGGGATTCTCCAGGCAAGGATACTGGAGTGGGGTGCCATTGCCTTCTCTATGGACAGGGTCAAAAACACCTCTTGAAAGCCACTGAAAACATTCATCTGCAGCTGTTCCACTGAGTGGCTTCCTAAAAGAAGGCTCTCTGCACGCCCAGCCCGTGCCATGTCCACAATGACGCCTCACAAGAATAAGCTGGCCACAAGAGTGTGGCCACCTTGCCTGCAGGCACTTCTCACATTCTGAGGCCTTTTTGTCTCTCGCGGAGGGAACACTGGCTCTGAAGCAGAAGAGATGACTGATGGACTTTATACGAACTGGCTGCCAGCCCCAGCAGCTATTAGGTTTCTCCGCTGCTTTAGCTGAAAGATTCTGCAGAAAGATTCTTTCAAGACGCTCATTGCCCTCAGAGGTTACATAATAGCAAGCATCCAAATAAATGATTACTTGAATTTCCTGCAAAACCATCACAGCCCAATTCCTGGGCTGGGAGAGAGGAGGGGTTGGGAAGATTTGAAATTTCTGCCTTTGGCAGCTGACAGCTGATTATTAAGAAAGGCAAGGTGTCAGAGGCTTGACACTTTTCCTTATCCCTTTCACTGACTACGTACGTGAGCAAATGCCCTTGGCAGCCTTGTGGATGAGCACCGGTACCCCGACCTGAAGGGAGAAACCAGTTCAGGAAAGGGATTTATACGCCAAGCTCACATGAACCTGAGCTCACCTCAGAGGGGACGCCAGCGGGCTGGAAAGGACATGCCTCTGAATAGAGTTCAGTCTGTTTGTAGGCAGGGGGAAAGTGCTCACAATAGAGTGTCTTTGGGGATGTAAACAGAAGGGGACCCTGGCAAGAGCAGAACCACTGGAATCTGTCCAGGCTGGGTGCTGCATGGTTGGAGAAGGGAGTAGGGTGAGGAGGAAGGCCCGAAGTTCTGTGACAAGTTCACAGTCAGCTAAATACAGAGCTGCTCCTTTCAGCAGCGTTAGAGGTAGGCACTGCCATCTCTGGGCTGCCCCGGTGGGCTCAGGGGTAAAGAATCTGCCTGCCATCACAGGAGACGCAGGTTTGATCTCTGTCTTAGGAAGATCCCCTGGAGTAGGAAATGGCAACCCACTCTAGTATTCTTGCCTGGAGAACTCCATGGACAGAGGAGCCTGGCGGGCTACAGTCCGTGAGGTCACAAGAGTCGGACACGCTTTAGCGACGAAACCACCGCCATCTCTGCAGATGCCTGTTCATCTGGAGAAATTTCCATCAGGCATCAATGACCCCTGTCTCCAGGTGGACTTGCATGCATGGACTTGCAAGGCCGTCCATAGGCTTTCTTACAGATTTCCTCATCAGTCAGAGAATTGACCACTCCCTACCATTTCCCTGGAGTCAGGCCTAAGGGAAAAAAAAAGTTTTCAGGAATCTTCAGTTCAGTTCAGTCACTCAGTCGTGTCCGACTCTTTGCGACCCCATGAATCACAGCACGCCAGGCCTCCCTGTCCGTTTACACATAAATAGAATTTGTAGAGACAAAAAAAACCTGAAGGGCTTAATTGTCTTCAAGATCCATGTGTGATAAACGTGAACTGGAGTTACTCCATCAATCAATCAGTCTCGGAGTGCATCCCCATGTCCAGAAGTACAGTGGGTGGAATGTGGGAGGCGGTGTCTCCACTGTCCTGGCACTGTCTTCTGTTCCCAGTGCCTCGTTTTAAAAGAGTCATCCTATCAGCTGGGCTGCCTTCCGTTGCTGGTAACTGAAAACTCCAAATGAAACCACCACGGATGACACTGAAATGTGTTACCTTTAAATACAAGAAGTTCGGAAATCTGGCCATCCGATTCCTGTGACTCACTTGGCTTCATTCTTCTCCATGTGCTGGCTTCATCCTCCAGATGGCTGGGAGAACTCTGAGCTTCACATCCAGGCGCAGGGAAGGCAGAATGGTGGGTGTCATTTCTCCCAGGAGCTTCTGCCAAGGAAGGAAGAAACCTCTCCCAGGAGCCCCCATCCTCAGAATTCTCCCCTTACATCTCGTGAACCAGACCCAGGTCACTAGCCTTCCACTGAAGCAGCAGTGAACAGAAAGACTGGGGTTCCCAGTATTGTCAGGGATCAACTAGCATCCACCACTAGATCTGGAAGTAGAGACAGCTTCTCCTGAAGCACAACATGTGAAAGAAGGATGGAGGCCTGAATAAAGGAGAAAGGAGGAAAGGGCTACCTGGTGGCCCCAGTGGTGCCTGCTGTAGGCAGTCATCAAGCATCCTATTAATACATACAAGGCAGGGTGACAGTAAAATGTTCTAAATCCCCTCTTGAATTCAGAGTCCACTTCTAAAGGAAGGTTTACAAATGAAAAGTCTTTGCAAGTCAAGGGTCCCTTCCTCAGACTCCTGACCAGATTAACATAGAGTAGAGAGACCTTCAGACCACGTAAAGTGTATTCAGCCTCTGCCACCGGCAGGGCCCCCAGGGGCAGCGTCTCCTGGGAAGCAAGCAGGAGCCTCTGCAAATGCCTCCAGCAACAGCCTGTGGAGGTTCCTGCAGAGGGACTCACACAAACTCAATGGCGAGGACTTCCCTGGTGGTCCAGTGGTTAAGAATCCACCTGCCAAAGCAGGGGACATGGGTTCAGTCTCTGGTGCAGGAAGATTTCACCTGCCACGGGGGAACTGAGCCCATGTACCACACAACTACTGAGTCTGTGCCCTGGAGCCCATGCTCCGCGACCAGAGGAGCCGCCGCAGTGAGGAGCCCAAACACCAAGCCAGAGAGCAGCCTCAGCGCAGTAACAAAGGCCCAGCACAGCCAAATATGATAAGTTAATTTTTAAAAAGCGATGGAGAGACAAGCCTTGTGGAGCACAATGAGAAAAGATAAGGGAACACAACTGCTACCCTCTAGATTCCAAAATGTTAACTTGTTCTGTGGATTTCTGGAGTTAAAAACTGGGTACTCAGAGCAGAAGTTTCAGGAAAACTACTTTTAGCTCAATATAAAATGGAGGTTATCAACAACCAGAACTGCCGAACAGTAATGGGGATGCCCCTCAAAAGCAGAGAGAAACTTTCTCTCAAGGAGCACAAAGTAAAGATCGTGCCAAGGAAACCTTTCCCAAGGCAAAACACAATCAAGGCATTTTAATAACAATACGACCCATTTTAATACCAGCATCATGCTAGTAACTTACAGTGCTCACTGAGTACTTGATCATCATGTATAACAAGTAGGTACTTGAAGTTTCGTAAACCTGGACTCAGTGGATAAGAGTCTGCCTGCCAATGCAGGGGACACAGGTTCAATCCCTAGTCCGGGAAGATCCCACATGCCAAGGAGCAACTAAGCCCATGTGCCACAACCACTGAGCCCAAGTCCTGCAACTACAGAATCCCGCGAGCCTAGAACCTGCGCTCTGCAGTGGGAGAAGCCACCGCAACAAGAAGTGCCACAACTGGACAGTAATGCTCCCTCACTGCAGCTGGAGAAAGCCCTTGCACAGCAATGAAGGGCCGGCACAGGCAAAAGTGATAAAAATTAATTTAAAATTTTACAAATAAAGCTTCATAAACCTAAAAAAGACTTTCCACTAAAATTTATAGCCAAGAAGCTCCAGGACATTCGTGCAGTTAGGACATGGGTTCATTTCCACTGTGTGGGTGAAGTGAAGTGAAGTGAAAATCACTCAGTTGTGTCCGACTCTTTGCAACCCCATGGGCTATACAGTCCATGGAATTCTCTAGGCCAGAATACTGGAGTGGGTAGCCTTTCCCTTCTCAGCCTTTCCCTTCTCCAGGGGATCTTCCTAACCCAGGAATCGAACCAGGATCTCCTGCATTGCAGGTGGATTCTTTACCAATTGAGCTATCAGGGAAGCCCCTTGTGTGAGTGGATAAGATACAAAGAATGGCCAAAACTGAACTCATTTTCCCCAAAGTCAGCACTGACTCTCGACTTCCAGCTTCATCAGCATTCTCCTTGTCACCCAGGAGTGAGTCCTTGGAGTCAGAGCTCCTTTCCTCTCCTCCCTACCCCACCTGCAAGTGGAGCAAGCCCTTTGAATGTGGCCTCCAACATGCCTCTCACAGTCACCACTTCCCCCTTTCTGACTGATCTCTTGGTTTGGAGGATGATTATCTAAATCTTTCCCTTGAATTTATGCAATAGCTTCCTAACTTCTGTCTCTGACCCAAATGCACTTCCTAAAGTGCAGCTTCAATGACATCACTCATTTGCTCAAAAATTTCCTGACTCCTTATAACCTCATGGACTACAGCACACCAAGGCTCCCTGTCCTTCACTATGTCCCAGAATTTGCTCAAAGTCATGTCCATGCCCATTGATACCATCCAACCATCTCATCCTCTGTGGCCCCCTTCTCCTGCTGCCTTCAGTCTTTCCCAGCATCCGGGTCTTTTCCAATGAGTCACTTCTTCGCATCAGGTGGCCAAAGTATTGGAGCTTCAGCTTCAGCATCAGACCTTCTAACGAATATTCAGGGTTGATTTCCTTTAGTACTGACTGGTTTGATTTCCTTGCTGTTCAAGGAACTCAAGAGTTTTCTAGTACCAGTTCAAAAGCATCAATTCTTCAGTGCTCAGCCTTCTTTATGGTCCAAAGCTCATATTTGTACATGACTGCTACCCTCATATATAATTCTTTAATAATTATAAATTTTTGTCCCCTACCCTCATGTATAATTGTGGAGCCATGTTTTTTTACTCCCACTTGGAAGGGGGAAGAATGGGAGACCTATAGCAGTCACTAGTTTACAGAATTCTGAAATCCCACTAGGCAGACATTGTGAAGGCCCCCTAATTCTGGAAGGGTGGACTGTACCTTAACTAGACCTGGCTATTCTTGGATAATGTGTGTCTCCGGAGGTTAAACTGTCCTTACTAAGAGACTGAACAACAAGAGGGCACAAATCTTATCTCTTTAGTTTATAGGACCAAGGGGGAGTCTACTGAATTAAAAGAAACTATTGAAATTCACTTGGAGATCCTGAACTCAGAGCTGGGTGAACTAACTGGTAAAACATACAGATGTTTTACCTTAATCACCAAAAATTGCCATTCTTGACCAAAATTAGTTTCACCAATCTTGAAGCTTTTTCTTACTTCACCAAAAAAAAGCAGGGAATACCTTTTTCCTTAAATAACTGAGGAAGTTTTTACTGAAAATTTAAAGAAAAAACTATCTCAAGCTGCTAAAAAAAAAAAAATCTTTTAAAGTTTGGGCTCCCTTGGAGAGAAGGTGACTATAATCCACTGTGAAAAGATCATTGGCAAAGCAGAGTGAGCAGAGACAATTCCATGTTTTGACAAACCCCCAGTTCGTATCCCTTTTCCTGAGCACACGAGCCCAGTTTTTCTAGCCTCCTTTGCAGTTGGTGGGGCAAGAGGACTGGGCTCTCGTGAACAGAATGTTTGCAACTGTCAAGTAGGTCACTTGCAAGCCTGGCTCTTAAAAGCTTCCTGCACGACCCTCCACGCCCCTCCGCCGTTCGCAGCTACCTAAGACTGTTCGGTCAGTCGAGCTCCGAGACACTGCAGCCTCAGTCGCTCCCAGCCTCAGAGGAACTACGCGGCACAGGGCCCCTCCCCCATACACCCCGGTCGGTACATTCTGCACTCGAGAAAAACTCCTTTCAGCATTTGACATTTCAGGGCCAGGAGAGTAGATGCTGAGTAGTCCGTACACAATCCCCAACCATATGTTTCATAAACTATACTTTTGGTAAAAATAAAAAAAAAAAAATCCAGAAGAGGGACTTCCCTGGTAGTCTAGGGCTAAGACTCCATGCTCCCAAAGCAGGGGGCCCAGGTTCCATCCTTGGTCAGGGAACTATATCCCACAGGCCACAACTATCACCCAGCACAGTCAGATAAATAAATACATGTTTTTAAAAATCCAGAAGAAACAACGTGGTTGAAATTAACCAAATTCATACACCCTTCAGAAGAGTTCTCCCAGGGTGTCAGGGTTCTCTCACTAACAAAAGTTAGCACTGTGTTCTTTCATCTGCATGTTTTACCTGAATCACCAAAAAGTGCCATTCTTGACCAAAAATTAATTTCACCAAGCTTTGGAGCTTTTCCTAACCTCACCAAAAGAAAACAACAGGGAATACCTTTTTCCTTAAATATCTGAGGAAATTTTTACTAAAAATTATTAAAGTTAAAAAGTAGCTCAAGCTGTTAACAAAGTTTTATTTTAAGCAGTTCAACTATAAAACTCACAAGCAGAAGCCCAAAAAGAGAAGACTAGTCCACATGTTAGGTTGTCTTTAATTTTTCATTTAAAGTGATTTTTTTTAACATTTGTAAAACATTCATCTGATTTGAGAGGTAGGAAAACTTACTAACCTAAAAGATGAATGCACGTTGAAAAACAGCACTGATCTGCTCTCAAAGAGCAATGTTAGGTGTCTTTAAATACTAAAATCAAACAAAAAGCTAGTTACTTGAATCAGTGAGGTAGCAATTTTTGGATCAAAGTGTTAGGCAACAGTTGTAATTTACAGTAGCAGAGACTCCCCTCTCTGCTGGTATGCGGTTTCATGACATCTCTTTGGATTGCCCTTTGGAATCTTAACACCCATTTTACCTTGTAATTACACTTCAATTTCAATGTGAAAGTGTAAGTCAGTCAATGGTGTCCGATTCTGCAATCCCATGGACTCTACAGTCCATGGAATTCTCCAGGCCAGAATACTGGAGTGGGTAGCCTTTGCCCTCTCCAGGGGATCTTCCCAACCCAGAGACAGTACCCAGCTCTCCCGCATTTCAGGTGGATTCTTTACCAGCTGAGCCACCAGGTAAGCCCCTTAACTTCAATAATCATTACAAACTTTCAGACAGACTTCATTCACATAGACAGAGACTGACCAAAGCAAGTCAACATATGAAGCAAAAGGAGAAAAGAGTTAAACAGAGAGAAAACCACGAGAATAGAGGAAAAGGAAGTAACTGGGTAAGAGCAAAACAAGGGAAGGTGAATAAACAGAAAAATGCATTATCATTATCATTTCCTGATAATGGTAAATCATTATCATTATCCAGTACCTGAAGGCACCAGGAAAAGAAAGAGGAAACAGGAAACAGCTGAGAATGGCCACGTGGAATCGGCTGGGCAGAAACGTTCCCTGAGTCTGATGTCCTGCGAAAAATGTACACCTCAGGCTTCTGTTTCTGTCTTATGCCTGGTAGGACTACAGAATCTATGAGTAGGGAAGTCCCAAACACTATACCTGCCCCCACCTGATGCAGAAATGTCCCTGAAATGTTTTCCACTGGAACTGAAGATTGGGTATCCTAGCATCACTAAACCGATGAAATTCCATAGGACCCAGAGTAAGACTGAAAATGCCAGACAGGTGTCTGCTTCTCCTTCTTTCTTCCTTTCCTTCCTTCTTTCTTCTTTTTCTCTTTTTTCCTGACTCCCAAGAGGTGGGAGTGGTATGTGACACACTTCCTTTCATCCAAGGAGTTTCTCGGCAGAGTTACGGTCTCTCAAATTTGAAGGAGAAGTTGAACATGGTCAAAGAAAGGAGGACTGACCGAGAAATGAAAAGTTTAGCAACAAAATGCACTGGAAACTGAAAATACAAGACTGTTTTCTTGGAAAACCAGGTTTAGGGCAAGAGCTGGCCCCATCCTGGATTAAAGCCTTTAAAGCTTTAGCTGTGATGAATGATCCCTCAGGTAACCTCTGAGATCCGTCCTCAGCCACCTTCTCTTTTCACCCTACACACTCTCTGCTGACTTTCACCTCCTACGCTCACTCCACTGGGAAGGGGTGACCTTTTTGAGGGGCAGCAAACAGTAATGACAGCTGCCACTGACCTGAATCAGTTCACAAAAGCTACCATGTCAGGAAAATGAATTCTGTACCCTACCAATCTGGGTCTTTCATTCCAAGCAACAGGGATCACTAGGAAGAAAAAAATGGCAACACAGATACGTAAAAATATTCTTCTTATTTTCATGACACCAAGCCAACAAGAGACAGGACGAGTTATAGCACAGAGGAAGTTCCAAGTGTGAAAACTCTGTTCTGCCCTTTGCTTACAACTCCAAGACTGCCATCCCTGTGACACTCTAACCATCCTGTGACCCTTGCAAATTCCTTTCCAGATCCTTCTCCAGGGTAGAGGCAGATTGATCAAAGACCATCCATTTATCATTATTGTTTATTTGCATTTGACTTGTCTCATTATAATATCATTTTCAAGAAGAGACCTCTAATGCCAATAACCAGGGGCCCAGCAGGTACCATTTACTGTCTATTAAGACCTCTGTCCTCTCTGGTTGCACTTTGAGTGTGTTCCTTGTTTAAGTCACAAGAGTACAAGAATTACAAGATATTACGAGATAGAGTTACAGTAATTCAGATATTCTTTAGCCCCCTCTTCATTATCTTGGTGAACTGAGTATTTCAATCTAACTTTAAAAACCTCAAATACTAAGGTCTCCAAGATTACCTCCCTCCTTTTCACTAGGCCTTTTACCCAATACCAAACAGCAATATTTATAGAGCCATATATTACTATTACTTCCAATCTATTAAAGCAGATATCCTCCTTTTCTTTGTCAGAATCTATCACTATCCTAGCAAACTCATCCAAGCATGCTTTCACTATTGTCCTTAGATGGATGATGACCAAGTCTATATCTGCAGCACAGATCTTTCTTCTAAATGCCAGCCTCTACTTTCAGCTATTTATCTGACATGTCCCTGAGCAATCTTGCTTTGCTTGACTTCCCTGGGAAGCAGAATCTGAGGTGGAGATCTCCACGTGGTGGTTTATTGGGGGTGCTCTTAGGAACACCACCTGGGAAGGAGTGATGTCTTCAGGATTGCACAAGGAAAGGTTGAACTGTGTTGCAGCCCCAACAAAGACTCAGTCAATCCCATAGGAACTTGACGATTCTTCAGATCTGTTCCAAATTGGGCCAAGGAGGCTCAGACTTCATACCCCAAGTTCTACCCGCCCTTGCTTGTAGGTCACCCCCAGGGAAGGGGCATAATCTTGAGTGAAAGCAGCTCCCTTTATGGCAATTCCCACGTTGGAATTCAGCCATGAACCGTGGCAGCCAATTTCCCAGACCACTGGGAAAATGCATATCCAGCAGGTTTACCTCCCCCTGATGACTAGAGGTTGTTGCTCCTGCCAATACTGTGACTTCTTCCCTTGCCTCATGCTATCCTGGCACAAGGAGCCTGAAGTAACTAAGGGTTGTCATAGCTTGAAGTTTCATAGCGACTCTTCTTGTGTTTCCCGATGGAAACGTGTCCTGGGAACCACAACTTCTAAACCTATGGAGCCCAGAGTTGTGGGGAGGAGAAACAGAAATTCCCTAAGTGCATCAATGAAGTGATGCCAAGAGAGGCACCTTCTTCTTCTACCCTCAAGTATTCTGCCTTCTCTGGTCACAGCACCATGTACTGGCTGTTGATATAGAATGCCTATTGCAGCCCGGAGGATGACCCCATCCTTGCACGCTATCATCTCAGAGTTGGTGCCACAGCTATGCCTTTGAAAGGCCGTTCTGTTGCTCTATGGCTGCAGCTTCCAGGTGGCATGGTACATTACGGCTGGAGGTACAATATGAGGTGGGAACAGTGGAGCCCACGGTCAGGGTGTATTGCTTCACTTCCTTTGCTGTAAAGTAAGTGTGGGTGGCACATCGCAGTAACCCATCCAGAATGAACCATCATCATCTGTATTACCTGCATAGCCCCGGCACTGCATCCTCTGGCACAAAGTTTCATTATCCCAGAATATATTCAAAGCATCCTCCTGGAGCAGAAATTCCTCTCCAAGATCAGTCATTTTTAATGGCATTACTATATAGAAATAACAATATGTTATACAGTAGGACAAAAAAATCAGATGACTTCAAAAAAATAAAAAGCAGACAACTTCAAATAAATGTGATGTTTTAGCAGATTGATCTGGACTGGATACCCAGAGTCCCGGGGATGTGTGCGCATGTCCTTCCTCCTTAAAAATTATGTAATGGAAGGAAGCACTGGTGTGGGAATGAGCACTGGAGTAGTAAATCGGGAGATCTGAGGTCCCGAAACTGGATCTTCAATCGATAATGATGTAATTTAGTTAGGACATTGAGCAACTTAATGTTTCCTGCAATAGCAACCTCTGTTGACTGTACCTATGAATATCTTTTCCATGTCTTTTCTTGGATGTCTCAAAAGAACCTCAAACTCAACATGTCCAAAACCCATGTCATGATTATTCCCCCACAATCCAGTGTTGTTTTTGTTTTAACATTTTCAATCCCTGAAAATGACACCACCACCCATTCAGTCGCTCAGGTCAAAAATCAAATTCCCTTTGACATCTACTTCTTCAATCCCACTATTAAGTCTATAACCAAGCCCAGCTGATTTTACCTCCTAAAAGCAGGCTAGGTGGCCCTAGAATTCACTGGCTCCAGTCCTTCTCTTCCACTACCACCAACACCCCCACCCACCCCAATCCTGGACACTTCTTATCTGGACCAGTGCCGGATCCTCCCAACTGCTCTACCTGCATTTACTACGCCCCCATCCCATTCTCCTAAGATTTTGGGCATTTAAGCTAAATGCCCCACAGATGCGCGCACACACACACACACACACACACCTTGTCCCTAATACAACAAGAGCAACCGTTTGAACAGCAAATCCCATCCTGCCACCACTGCCTTCTTGTTAAACATGACCTAAGAGGCAGGACACAGCCAGGCCCCTGCCTCCCTCTCCAGTCTAGTCTGAAATCAAGCTCCCACTCACTGCCTATCAGAAATGCACCTCTGTTATGGGCTGAACTGTGCTCCCCCTCCTGCTGACCTACTGAAAATTCAAGTCTTAAAAGTCCTGATCCCCCAGTAGCTCAGAATGTTGCTGTATGTGGAGATCAAGCTTTAAAAAAGTAATTAAGTAAAGTCATGTGGGTGGGTTCTAATCCAACCTGACCGGTACCCTGACAATAAGGGGAAACTGGTACACAGTCACACACAGAAGAAAGACTGCAAAGACAGGGAGACAAGATGGCCATCTATAGGCCAAGGAGAAGAAACCAACCCTTCTGACACCCTGACCTCTGACTTCCAACCTCCAGAACCGTGAGACAGAAGTTACTGTTGTGTAAGCCACCCAGTCTAGGATATTTCACTACAGTAGCCCAGCAAACATCTTACCTAAACAAAATTCCTAAATCACATCCAGAAATAACAGTTATCAGTTTCTGAGCACATACCCCGGGCCAGGGTCTGCCCTTGAACCTCTGTTACATTCTCTCCTTTTACTCTAATGAGAACCACTGCTCCCTGATGAGGAGGAAGCTCAGAAGCTCCTGGATCTGCAAGAAACACCTGGACTCAGAGCCGCTGCTCGGCCAGTCACACCACAGCTTCCCGAGGAAAACTTGTCCAGTGTTTCTGGAATCCTTGGGGATAATCCGGATCATTGCTTAAAGTGTGACTGTTGTAAAAAGCCGAGTCTCCCTTCCACATGGGAGCTGAAGAGTGGCTCTCAGCCCAGCTGGCGGAACCCACCTCAAGAGTTCACCATGGCAGCCATGGAAGGAGGAGGCAGGCGGTAGGGATGAGCGGGAGTCTTTCCATGGGAAAGCTGTATGATCTGTGTCCCCACAGTGCTCCCTCCACCCTGCCCTCTTCCTCTCTATCCAAAGGCAGGCCCTCAACACATGGAGAGCGAGGTGGCCCTGTCAAACCGTCAGAGGAGTCAAAATGCTGTATTAACGCTGAGCCTCAGGAGGAGTACTTACATCCATCCATGTCCTTCTTAATTTGCCTGGGAGAGTAACGACTGCTTTAAGGTATCGCTTGAAAGTTTGGAGTTACGGTCCTGTCTGCCTAGGTCTGAAAGTTACTTCTATCCACAAAGATTTGGGCAAGCCATTTGAATTCTTTAAAGAGTGTTTGCCACTTTATTATATAGCTAAGCAGAACGTGTGCTTAATGTTTGGCTGCTGAAGGAGGTGGATAGGCTTTGGAGTGAATGGGGAAGTTAAAAAAAAAAAAAACTTTCATTTTTGGACCCGCATATTTAGGTGATTTACAACACAGTTGTTCCTCCTTGAGTTTCAAATATAAAACTGCTATAGTCACATGACACGGAGAAGGAAATGGCAACCCACTCCAATATTCTTGCCTAGAGACTCCGGTGGACAGGGGAGCCTGGCGGGCCGCTGTCCGTGGGGTCGCAGAGTCGGACACGACTGAAGCGACTTCGCAGCAGCAGCAGCAGGGTCACGTGACATCGTTGAGCGGTGAAATCTTGTCTTACTGTCATTCCCACTCTTTTTCGTTTAGAATCAGAATAAAGCTGCATTTCAAATATCTAAAAAGGAAGTCAGTTTCCTCACCCCTACAATAAGAAGAGTAATTATAGTAACATCATCATAGGAATATCATAATAATTAGAGATAATACATGTAAAGCACTTACACAATATTTGACACGTGCATGTGTGCGAAATCACTTCAGTCGTGTCCGACTCTTTGCGCCTCTACGGACCATAGCCCGCCAGGCTCCTCTGTCCTTGGGATTCTCTAGGCAAGAACACGAGTGGGTTGCCAAGTCCTCCTCCAGAGGATCTTCCCGACCCGGGACAAACCCGTGTTTCTTGTGTCTACTGCATCGGCAGGCGCCACTAGCACCGCTGGGGAAGCCCATAGCGTCAGCTTAAATAAACTGTATGTTAGAACTAACAAGACAGCACGTGAACACACTTTCATGGGAGGTCTGTTTACTACACCGTAGCATAATTTCTTATCTCTCCCGGACATTGTCAGTGCTCCCTGCACATCCTCAGCCTCCCTTCTCTTTTCTCACCTCTTCTCCTGGCCACTGTGTTCTTTGGTCTCTGACGGTCTGCACCTGGACCTCTCTGAGCTGACACCTCAGGCTACTGGAGTCTGGAGAATGATAGGTACAGTATGAAAGTCCAGCTGTCTTGCCTTGTGTGAGGACAAACTCTGAGTTCCCTGGTGGGATCAAGCTGAAATGCCATCCTTGCTTTTCTCTTTCACCCTCCCCATCTTGCCGCGCTCCACCCCCTTACTGGTTTTTCCTGGGATCATTTCCTCAATAAATCTCCTGCACGTGGACCTTGGTCTCAGAATCTGCTTCTGGGAAGCATAGGCCATCCTGCTGGTACTAGAAAGAAGACTCGCAGCCTTCTCAAGGATCCAACTCTAAACCCTGCAGAAGAGGCAGGAGGCAACTCTTGAGGAGATGGAGCTCAGGCGTTCAGCCTTTCTATGTTCAGAATGCTGGTCCTTCACCAACACGACTAGAGAGTAAAAATACTCTGTTCAAATCATCACATTTGAAATTGGAAATTTGAGAAACAGATGTTCTTCTCCTTTCAACTTTTTACTTTTTTTCCTGAGCCTTAGCGCTTCTGTCTATGAAACATTTATACTAAAGAAGCTTCACAGGGAGTTTATGGGGATGCATAAACTTGTATCTTAAACAGAATATTTTTCAGTTACTGTATTTTCTTTCTGTATCATCACCTTCTCCCTTTAGTCCACTGTCATGAAAGATGCTGCAACAAATCCCAACCAGCACGTGGTCGGCTAGAGCGTGGAAGCAGTCAAGCCATGGAAAATACACGGGGTCTCCACCGTCAGAGGGACCAGACCACCGAGGTCTACACCATCACAGACACTGAGACCACCGAGGAGCCATTCTCCCTTCCCATTGGTCCATCCAGATTCATGCTTACTGAATACCCTCTGTGCACCAAGCACCCTGCCCTCTGCAGCAGTCAGTGAAACTGACCATCTTCACCCTCGTGGTTAAAGACAAAAAGCTGATAACCAAACAAAGAAACATATAATTACTAACTACTCTAGATGCCAAGAAGGAAAAAGCCCAAGGTGCCAGAAAGCACATCATAGGGGATCTGACCTATGGGAGTGAAGGAAGGCGACCCTGAGAGAGCTGGAGAGGGATGGGAGGAAGGTAGGCAGACAAGTGTTGAAGGAAGCACGTGCAAAGGTCCTGAGGCAGCAGAGGGCTGCACATTAGAGAGAGTAAAAGAAAGCTGAGGAGGTTAGAGCAAAATGTTAAATAAACATGGTGGGAATCAGTGCTGGCAAGATGACATGAAGCCCAGTGGCAGAGGACCAGAGGCCACCAAGCACCTTCCTGCCTGACGGTACTCCCCACCCCTGGGATGCATGACCTGCCCTCCCTAACGGGTCTGCCTGGTCTCTGAAATACAGTTCTTTCCCAGGCCCTTCCTGGTTTCACCCACACCCAATTTTCTGATATTAACTAAGCCTATATTCTACTGTGAATTGATACAAAGATTGTGGGGCTCTGATGGTGGAGGGAAGCCCCTAACGGCGAGGTCACAGAATTTCAGCACAGCACACTGTAGTCAAACCATCAACAACTTTTTTTCTCCAGGTTTAGCGATTGGGGTCCCTGTTAAGGAGCTGTGAATTAGGCCCCCTCCTTTCCTAGAGTGGCTTCCCTGGTAGCTCAGACAATAAAGAATCTGCCTGCAATGCAGGAGATGCAGGAGACACAGGTTTGATCATTGGGACAGGAAGATCTCCTAGAGGAGGGCATGGCAATTCACTCCTGTAATCTCGCCTGGAGAATCTCATGGACGGAGGAGCTGGCAGGCTACAGTGCATGGGGTCACAAAGAGTCGGACACGACTCAGCGACTAACATTCTCACTTTCACTTTTTCCCAGAGTAAACAACATAAACTCCACAGAAAGATTCCTCTGGTTTGCTGATAAATTCAGATAAGAACACTTATCAAGAGAATTCCAAGCACCAATTTTTTTTTTTAATATCACGAGTGGCATTCAGCATAAATGCTAAAAAAAAAAAAAATGCAACTTTGTTAACAATAACCAACACAAATGTGAAGGACTCTGTCTTGACAGTAGATAATGTCTGTGATGATGAAGAAGTTTTAAGGGAAAACAGAGATGAAAGGGAATCCAGGAGAGGAGTGGACCTTGAGTTTCTGCGCCCACAAAAGGCTCACTCCAGTCAGTTTAAACTCCTCACATTATGCTTCAGGGACAGGGACACTAATGAAGCCAGTGAAGCAACCCACCAAACCCCCAATAGGACCGAGGTAGCCCCTTGTCCATGCCCCACGGTTGCCCTGTTCCAGCCAGGGCTGCATCAGGCTGAGATCAGGCGTCCCTCTACGTGAGCCCCACCAGTGCACCCGGCTGGCCCCAGACCAATGGAGACAAGGTCAAGATCACTGCAGACTTGTGTTTTATAAATAACGGTGCTGCTCAAAAGATGAAGGAAAAGGAGACAAGACAGTAGCTGTACAAAGATACCACGTTGTCAAATTCATTAGAAATTTTAAAAAAGAAAAAGACAAAAGGACAGAGGTTTTTTCAGTCCCTAAAGACAAGCAATAGAGATTCACCTGCTCATGGCACTGAACTTTCATTTTGAACCAAAATTGCTCTTTTCCACTCTCAGTTTAAAAAGCAGCTCATAAAGATAAGTCTCAAAACTTTCTAATTCATAGCGCTGTTTCATGAGGCTTGCCCGTGATGACACACACATTGCAGCTCACCCTGGCTTCAACGACGGGATTTTTCAGTGGGGGATTCTCCAGGCCCCTTGGCAACCCTGCCATGTCGCTTCTCCTCACTCCCCACAGCAAGGGCCAGCCACGGCCGGCCAGAGTGAGCCCAGGAGATCCGCCTGGCTCTTCTGGGAAAGCCACTGCTTTCATCCACTCTGCAGCTTTCCCTGCCTCTTGCAACCACAACCCAAAATCATGTGACAGCGGGATTCTAAAGGGGACAACCCCCAAAGTAAACATGGTACCACATGCCAGGCATTTCAGAGAGACCAAGGACAGCACAGAGGACTCTACTCAGTGCTCTGAGGCGACCGAGAAGGGGAGGAATCCAAAAAAGAGGGGATGTGTTACATGTACATGCGTACGTACAGCGGAAACGAACACATTGTGAAGCAACGGTACCGTTTCTTTTATTTCAAGAAACAAAAATTTCTTGAAAAACAGAGCGAAATCAGGAGGTGGGTCAAAAAAATGTGTATGTTATATATGGAATCTAGAAAAATGGTACCAATGAAGCTATTTGAGGACAGGAAAGAGACGCAGACACAGAGAATGGACTTGCGGGCACAGTGGGAGAAGGAGAGGGTGGGGTGAACTGAGACGGGAGCATTGAAACATACACACTACCATCTGTAAAACAGACAGCTAGTAGGAAATTGCCATACAACACAGGGAGCTCAACCCAGTGATCTGTGACAACCCAGAGAAGTGGGATGGGATGGGAGAATGGGGGAGAACGGGAGGGAGGTTTAAGAGGGAGGGGACACATGTCAGACCTCTGGCTGATTCATGTTGCTGTACGGCAGAAACCAGCACAGCATTGTAAAGCAATTATTCTCCAATTAAAAATTAGAAAAAAGAGTAAAATCCATTGTGTATGCTTCCCCAAACTCTCTGAGCTTGACTGGGGCTCTGGGCCCTTAGAGGAAGTAAATTTAGGAGAAATCATATGCTTTTTTGACCTGAGGATGGGAAATGGAAAGAAGAAGATGACAAACGGCAGTCAGAGAGCAGCAGCTGCTGAAGGACATCAGTGCAAGCTGAGGGTGGAATCGATGGTTTAAAGTAAAACTTGAAAAAAAGGAAAAGTCAATGGCAACCCACTCCAGTACTCTTGCCTGGAAAATCCCATGGGTGCAGTCCATGGGGTCGCTAAAATTCGGACACCACTGAGCAACTTCCCTTTCACTTTTCACTTTCATGCATTGGAGAAGGAAATGGCAACCCACTCGTGTTCTTGCCTGGAGAATCCCGGGGACGGGGGAGCCTGGCGGGCTGCCGTCTATGGGGTTGCACAGAGTCGGACATGACTGAAGCGACTTGGCAGCAGCAGCAGCCAGAGCTGAGCAAGGCTCTGAGCACCAGCTTGATCTTGCTGAGTTCACACAAGGGGCAGCCTCTAGAGCAGGGGTCCCCAACCTCTGGGGTCTAATGCCTGATGATCCGAGGTGGAACTGATATGATAGTAATAGAAACAGAGTGCACAGTGAATGCAACGCATTTGAATCATCCCCAAGCCACCCCCAGGGTCTGTGGGAAAACTGTCTTCCACAAAATTGATCCCTGGGGCTGAAAATGCTAGGTACCGCTGCCTAGAGCACCATGGGTTCGTGTGCGCTAAGTTGCTCCAAGGGTACCTGACTCTTTGAGACCCTGAGGACTGTAGCCTACCAGGCTCCCCTGCCCATGGGATCCTCCAGGCACCAATACTGGAGTGGGTTGATGTGTGGCAGAAACCAACACAGCATTGCAAAGCAATTTTTCTCCAATTAAAAATTACCACGTCCTCCTCCAGATCTTCCCCACCCAGGAATCAAACCCACGTCTCCTGCGGCTCCTGCATTGCAGGTGAATTCTTTACCAGCTGAGCCACCAGAGAAGCCCCAGAGTATTGGAGTGGGTAGCCGATCCCTTCTCCAGCGCACCTTCCTGACCCATGAATCGAACCAGGGTCTCCTGAATTGTAAGCGGCTTCTTTACCAGCTGAGCTGCCAGGGAAGTCCCTAGAGCACCGTATGGATGCTACAGTCCCCATTATAGCACCGCTGCTATGCCAAGCACTATGTGAAATGCTTTATCTGCATGCTGCCAGTTATTTCTCACCATAACCCCACAAGACTGGTATTTTTATTACCCCTAGATCACAAACGAGGAGTCTGAGGCTCAGGAAGGTCAAATAAATTGCTCCAGGTCACACAGCTAGAGAGCACAGACCATCAGACCCTGGACTGCCAGCCCCCAGCAAAGCGGCATCTTGTCCATCTCTGCAGCCTGGCCACCACAGCAGGTCAGCAAAGTACATGGAACCGAAATGCCGCAACCCCATCTGCCTCCAGCTCACAGCGCTAGAGCCCCAGGGGAGTTGACATCACCCACCTGCTGGTCGGAACAGTAGGTGGGCGAGGGGGACAAGGAGTGACACAAGGCCCCCTTTGTTCCAAGAGTGAGTAGAGAGAGGCCAAGTGGCTCCCAGGCCCTTTGATGAAACGGAAGGCCTGACTCCCAGGAGGGGCCAGCTCCCAGCCGTCACATCCGCAGAGCAGAGCATGGCACTCCCGAAGGCCAGGCGGAAGCTGTGACTCTGGTGAAGGGAGA
This sequence comes from Moschus berezovskii, assembly GCF_049115385.1. Lineage (NCBI taxonomy): Eukaryota > Metazoa > Chordata > Mammalia > Artiodactyla > Moschidae > Moschus > Moschus berezovskii. The sequence goes on along the minus strand of NC_142468.1, from coordinate 107,501,473 downwards.
ACCGAGAGTCCCTCCGTGAGGAGTCTTCCCCTCCACTGCAGGCTGGGTGCTAAGGAAGCTGACAGCTGCAGGCCATGGGAGGCCACCGCTCTGGCCACCAGTTCTCACAGCCTGAGCTCTGGAGAGAGGCATCCTTGGGGAGCAGACAGAGGCCTGAAAGGCCAAGGAGACCCATTGCTGGCCACAGAGACTCCAGCCTCAGAGATGCTCCACAGATGCCCCGTGAAGAAATGAACGAGGTAGGGGATTCAGAAGTGCAGACGACTACATGCAAAACAAGCTGCAAGGAGGCAGCATGCGGAACAGAGCCGATATTTTATAAAGTAATAATATTTTACAAACAACCTATAGCCTTTAAAATTGTGAATCACTATGCCAAATACCTGAAAGTTACATAATATCGTACATCAACTAGATCTCAATCCAAAAAATCTGTTCTGTTAAAAAAAGAATTGAACAAGTCGCAAACAAGACCTCAGACCCCAATGTGTTTGCCTCAGAACATCACATGAAATGTTGGAATTATCGACTCTAGAAAAATGGTACAGATGAGCCTCTTTGCAGGGCAAGAAACAGAGACGCAGAGAACAGACTTGTGAACACAGGGCAGGGGAAGAGGAAGGTGGGTGAACTGGGAGACTAGGGTTGGCATGGATCCACTGTAACGTGTGAAGCTGACGGTGTAGCTGCTATATCGCACAGAGAGCTCAGCACCCGGCACGACCCGGATGGTGGGATAGGGAAGGATGCGTGCCGCGAGGGGCCAAGGCAGTGTAGACGTGCAAATATATGGCTGACTCACTTCATTGTACACCAGAAACTGACACACTGTAAACAACTATACCCTAATAAACTTTTTAAAGACTAATAGTAAATTAAAGAAAATTAACCAGGCCTCACCCAAGCTTACACAGGTCTGTGACAGAAACAAGGTCAGAAGCCCGAGCTCCAGGTACTCCTCCATAACCTCCCATCCCCACAGGGTTCCCACACTTGCCTGAGCAGGGGGTCACCTGGGCACTTGTTTTAGACATTCGAATACAAAGACATGTCTGCGAAACAGAGCAACAGTTCAGAACCTTCTTCCGACGGTCTTTCTGACACAAGAGCCTCAACCAGTGTAACAATTTTGAAAGCTATTTCCTAGTTCAAAAGAAGGTTGAGTGGTTTCAGGTTTTAAAAAACTTAAAATACAATACAGTGGGAAAGTCATCTTTGAGAGAAGGATGGGAATTAAATGAAAATGGACCACTTAGCAATTATTTTCAAAAGCCAGATGATTTTCAAAAAATCACCCAGCACGCCAGAAGCTGAGGGCATCCATTGTGCTAATAAATTTGCTAATAAAGAAGATTTATTTGGAATTCAAACACAAGTCAAATAATAAGCTGACTTGAGACCTGGCTGTGTTTTTAGAGACTGTGCTTTCTTAGGAATTTTAGACCTGAAATTAGGAAAAATCAGTGAATCCCCTGAGTAATTGTTGTTCAGTCGCTCAGTTGTGTCCAGCTCTTTGCAACCCCATGGGCTGCAGCCTGCCAGGCTGCCCTGTCCTTCACCATGTCTCAGAGCTTGTTCAACCTCATTTCCATTAAGTCAGTGATGCCATCCAACCATCTCATCCTCTGGTGTCTGCTTCTCCTCCTGCCTTCAGTCTTTCCCAGTATCAGGGTCTTTTCAAATGAGTCAGCTCTTCACATCAGGTGGCCAAAGTACTGGAGCTTCAGCTTCAACATCAATCCTTCCCTCCAATGAATATTTAGTATTGATTTCCTTTAGGATGGACTGGTGTGATCTCCTTGCAGTCCAAGTGACTCTCAAGAGTCTTCTGTAACACCACATTTCAAATGCATCAATTCTTTGACTTTCAGCCTTCTTTATGGTTCAGCTCTCTCCACTAGAAAAACCATAGCTTTGACCAGACAGACTTTTGTTGGCAAATTAATGTCTCTGCTTTCTAATATGCTGTCTAGGTTGGTCATAGCTTTTCTTCCAAGGAGAAAGTGTCTTTTAATTTCATGGCTGCAGTCACCATCTGCAGTGATTTGGGGCCCAAAAAAACAAAGTCTCTATTTCCATTGTTTCTCCATCTATTTGCCAGGAAGTGATGGGACCGGATGCCATGATCTTCATTTTTTGAATGTTGAGATTTAACCTAGCCTTTTCACGTTCCTCTTTCACATTCATCAAGATGCTCTTTAGTTCTTTGCTTTCTGCCATAGAGGTGGTGTCATCTGCATATCTAAAGTTATTTATATTTCTCCCAGCAATCTTGATTTCAGCTTGTGCTTCATCCAGCCCAGCATTTCGCATGATACAGTCTGCATATAAGTTAAATAAGCAGGGTGACAATATAGAGCCTTGACATACTCCTTTCCCAATTTGGAACGAATCTATTGTTCCGTGTCTGGTTCTAACTGTAACTTCTTGACCTGCATACAAGTTTTTCAGGAGGCAGGTAAGGTGGTCTGGTATTCCCATCTCTTTAAGAGTTTTCCACAGTTTGTTGTGATCCACACCATGAAAAGCTTTAGCATAGTCAATGAAGCAGATGCTTTTCTGGAACTCTCTTGCTTTTTCCATGATCCAATGGATGTTGGCAATTTGATATCTGGCTCCCCTGCCTTTTCTAAATCCAGCTTGAACATCTGGAAGTTCTCAGTTCACGTACTGTTGAAGCCTGGCTCTGACAAAATAACTGAGAAAGGTCTTGATCTCAGCCTACCTCACGGAAGGCTCCATCATTCAGGCCCTACAAGACAGTAGATACAAGACTCTCCTCTTTCTATCTCCTGGTTGGCCTGCAAGAGGCTGGATGAGGGAGACCTTGAGAAAAACAGGCAGAGTTAGAGGGTTTCTTTTCGTCTCCGTAACTTATGTGTTGATCAAGTAGTTTAAACTCTCTGAGTCTTGACTTCATTGCTCACATATTAGTGTAGTAATGAAAGCTCATTCTCCGGGTTGTTTTCAGTGTGCAGTGACGGAAGGCAGCACAGTGTCTGCACACAGCCAGAGCTCCATAAGCGCTATGTTATCCAGGTTCATCACTATGTTTGTAGTGGCGCCTCGGTGTCACTCAGCTTCTTAATTAGCACTGGCTTCATGTGGTCGGTCACCTGCTGCTAAAAGTATTTTCTATTCCTGACTTCCAAAGTTGCTTGTATACCTGACATCTGAATTTTTACCCAGATCTAGCAGCATCATCCACAACAGCATCACAGCTTTTTTAAAACTGTCTCTCCAACCAATAGGTTGCTCTGCATTGCCCCATGATAAATAAGTGCTGAAGAGGAATGGACTGGATTTTCCCACATTTAACTATGCTAAAGAGTCAGATCTTACAGATAATAAGTACATTTCCAGTGGTGGGCTTCTCTCATTGACCATCCAGCCAAGTCCTACTTTTCCTTTAAAACCTTTTATGTGAGGTCTTTCTTCCCAACAGATGTGATAGGATGGCACTTCACTGATGACCTAAATTCAGCATTCATTCACTCACTCACTCAAAGATTTACCAAATACCTACTATCTGCAGCAATGCTTTCATCTGTAGCTTTCATCTGGAGCTCTCTTGTTGTCAGTAATTACTATTACATTATTTCTACTGCACACTAAATTGTAACTGTGGAGAGCTTACTGTTAGAGACCATGCTGAATTCCTCCCTAAATCCCTAGAGCCCAGTAAGTGCTTTCCATACAGCAGACTTTCAGGAAAATGTTTCTCACTGACCATGATGCAGATCCATATCCATGGGGGCAGTTTCCCTCAAGGTAAAGAAGAGTCAGTGCTCAACCAGCCAGCTTGGGCTTGCTAGCAAGTGTGTGACCTTAAGATAAGTCACTATGTCTCTGAGATCTGCCTCAAGCCTCAAGACTTGATGCAGCTTAGATCTATGTACTTCTAAAGCTTAGTTACTTCATCCTGGGCCTTAGAATTCCCACTAAGAATGCTCCTCTCTGGATATCTCAACATAAAGGAAAGACAAGGGACAAGGAGACCGATATCCTCAGAGAATGGTTTCTGCATTTCCCCAGTGAGGTCCCATATTATATTTTATTTTATTAAAAACTTAAAAACATTCTGCTGATAATCTTATCTACCTCCCATCTCACTCTTTATCCTTTCCTTTCTCCCCCAGGAAAAGACAAAACCATATTAAGACCAAGTTGATTCCAGTCAGCACCACTTTCAGCATTCCCTAAGAACAATGAGCTTAGTAGTTGGCCAGCAACCAAAGATAAGAAAATTACAAAAGTCGAAAGACCAATATCTGTCATGAAGCAGACTGAAAACTCCCTGCCTGTCTGATTTGTTCCACTTTTTACCAAGATTTGACATCATGGAAACATATTTTTACTCTGCTTATATTTTCTGACTTCAAAAGCAATTCACAAAAAATAAAATAGAAATTTTAAAAAGCGTAAGCCTTGGGTGATGGGAGTTTCATTAAGGCATATTTGTTACTTAGACTTGGTATCATAAACTGTAGTTGAATTTGATATTTGACTTCTTTCATCAACTTTCCTAGGCCCCTAAAATGTAGAAATTCACCCATATTTCCTTCTTCACTCATAGATATTTTCCAGTGATATTTTAAGGTAGTAAATAGATTACTGTGGAAGTTGTCTGAATTGCACAGCCTCACTGGAGACCAAGGCGAGTCTCCTTGGAGCCATTGGTCTTAACACTGCACTGGGAAGGCACCCTATACCCTGTGCCCTGCTCACAGCCCTGTCCTTGGGAACTGTCCCGAGGCAGACAGAACAGGGTGTAGGTGGATTTCTACAAAGTCAACACCTTGGCTAGAGAAGCAAAGCACAGGTTGTGCCCAAGGTGGGTGAAAAGCATCTTTGGACTTCAAGTACAGCACACTTCATTTTCATAAAGTATTCCTGGACTTCTCTCAGACAACTGGTGATGCATTTGATTCCCACTCAAACTGCCCAAAAAGTCAGTGATGAGAAAGTCTGGCCATTAGCTCGGGTACAGCAAATGCAAGAAAATCACAGGAAGTTTGGAGATCCTCAACCTACTGGATGTTTTATGCTTGAAGAACATGAGCTTCTATTTCTATTTCTATTCAAACAAATTAGTTCCTGCAGCTGGAGCTATCTTATGGCTTCGTAACTTCTTTTTGCTTCTCTTGGTTTAAAGTATTGTTGTGAGGGTGGATTGGACCAAAAGACCTTCTACTCTGGATCATGGAGAAAGCAAGAGAGTTCCAGAAAAACATCTATTTCTGCTTCATTGACTATGCCAAAGCCTTTGACTGGGTCGATCACAATAAACTGTGGAAAATTCTGACAGAGATGGGAATACCAGACCACCTGACCTGCCTCTTGAGAAACCTGTATGCAGGTCAGGAAGCAACAGTCAGAACTGGACATGGAACAACAGACTGGTTCCAAATAGGAAAAGGTGTACGTCAAGGTTGTATATTGTCACACTGCTTATTTAACTTCTATGCAGAGTTCATCATGAGGAACGCTGGGCTGGAAGAAGCACAAGCTGGAATCAAGATTGCCAGGAGAAATATCAATAACCATAGATATGCAGATGATACCACCCTTATGGCAGAAAGTGAAGAGGAACTCGAAGGCCTCTTGATGAAAGTGAAAGAGGAGAGTGAAAAGGTTGGCTTGAAGCTCAACATTCAGAAAACAAAGATCATGGCATCTGGTCCCATCACTTCATGGGAAATAGATAGGGAAACAGTGGAAACAATGTCAGACTTTATTTTTCTGGGCTCCAAAATCACTGCAGGTGCTGATTGCAGCCAGGAAATTAAAAGACGCTTACTCCTTGGAAGGAAAGTTATGACCAACCTAGATAGTATATTAAAAAGCAGAGACATTACTTAGCCAACAAAGGTCCATCTAGTCAAGGCTATGGTTTTTCCCGTGGTCATGTATGGATGTGAGAGTTGGACTGTGAAGAAAGCTGATCGCCGAAGAATTGATGCTTTTGGACTGTGGTGCTGGAGAAGACTCTTGAGAGTCCCTTGGACTGCAAGGAGATCCAACCAGTCCATTCTAAAGAAGGTCAATCCTGGGTGTTCATTGGAAGGTCTGATGCTAAAGCTGAAACTGCAATACTTTGGCCACCTCATGCGACGAGTTGACTCACTGGAAAAGACTCTGATGCTGGGAAAGGTTGGGGGCGGGAGGAGAAGGGGACGACAGAGAATGAGATGGCTGGATGGCATCACCAACTCGATGGACATGAGTTTGAGTGAACTCCGGCAGTTGGTGATGGACAGGGAGGCCTGGTGTGCTGTGATTCATGGGATTGCAAAGAGTCAGTCACGACTGAGCGACTGAACTGAACTCCCCTCAGAAACACCTCGCCAAGAATACAGAAAGACTTCTCGATCATTTTCCTAAAAACTAAATGAGCACTTGATGCTGAGAATAGAAACATTATTTTTACTGTTCTATCCCAATTAATGTACTGTTATCTTGCCTGGTAGTGAAATCTGTAATGTGATTTTAAAGCCATGAACTGGACATAAGGTCCCTAAATTTAATATATGAACTCCATAGACAAAAACGATAGGGGAAAATAACAAAAATCAATTAAAAAAAAAAACCATTGCCTCCACTGGAATCTGATCTTTTCATCAGTTCTCTCTAGTTGGAGACAATGCTGGGGAGACTGGCTTTAGGGGTATCATTTGGCAAATTCATTCTACCAGAACCAGACAGCCCCTGAACCAAAAATGAAGTTCATTCATTTAGTAAAAAGGAAGCATGCAGCTCTTAAAAGCTCAAAGTCATTAGAAACTCTTTCATTCCCCATTTAAGTAATAAGTCCAGATGGCTCAGGAAGTGAAAACATGCTGGGTTATAAGAAACAACATTCATTTCCTTTCCTCACTCCAGTAAATCCCCTTCTCCCCCTTCTTTTTTCCTCCCATCACTTTCCCCCTGACACTTCACTTTTCCATTTTCATGAATGGACCCAGAGTCCCTGAAAACAGACTGAATGTTCCTGAAGGAGGAGTAAACTGGGCTATGGGAAAGCAGACAGCCGCAACTCAGTTCCCTAGGCAGCAAGGTCACCTAACTGCATTCCTTACCTTGCAAATACAGACAGGTGACACAAGAAGAATGGAGCTGAAAGTAAGAAGACATTTTAATTCAAATCAAAGAAACTGATGACTACCCTAGGGTTCAGAAATCCTTTTCAAAGGGATTGAGATTTTTATTAATCCTCTCTGAGAGAAAATAGTCAGTTATACTTTTCTGGTGAGGAAGTATTAATGTTGAACATGTACATGCTTAACACAAAACATATCTATAATTTTTAAATATTTTTAATATTTATAAACATTTTAAAATATAAATATATTTTAATATTTTATGTACAAATTATATTTAAATGCAACATATTTAGATTTTAATGTAGTATATAAGTATATATTATATACTACATAAATATTTAATACTTTATAAATATATATATAAATATGTGTAAGCTCAATTGTGTATGACTCTGCAACCCATGAACTGTAACACACCAGGATTCTGTGTCCATGGGATTTTCCAGGCAAGAATACTGGAGTGGGGTGCCATTTCCTCCTCCACAGGATCTTCCCAACCCAGGGATCAAACCTGTGTCTCTTGCATCTCCTGTATTCGCAGGCGGATTCTTTATCACTAGAGCCACTTGGGAAGCCCTTATAAATATACAGATAGATGCAAAAATAAAGATAGATATGAATAGATCGATCTAGATAGATAGACCTAGATACAGAGATAGACTGATAGGTCAACAGATAGGTTGATGATCGATATTTAGATTGAACCCGGGTCTCCCGCATTGCAGGCAGATTCTTTACCAGCTGAGCCACAAGGGAAGCCTAAGAACACTGGAGTAGGTAGCCTATCCCTTCTCCAGTGGATCTTCCCGACCCAGGAATCGAACCAGGGTCTCCTGCATTGCAGGCGGATCCTTTACCAGCTGAGCCACAAGGGAAGCCCAGATACACACAGAGAAAGACCAACCCTCACCATTCCTAGGACATCAGTACAGCATTGTGCAGGTTTCTACACAAATGGGGGAACATGTGGAGCCAAACCTAAAGAACACTAAGCTGCTTCCCAGAGGTTTTCAAGGGGAAATATTTTTCTTCTCAAATATCATCAGGTGAAGAACACTTGAAGCCAAACCAAATAACACTGAGCTGCATCCCAGAGGTTTTCGTGGAAAAATATTTTTCTTCACAGATATTGTCAGATGGAAAATCCAACAGCCACACAAGGAAGATCACAGTCAGTTACAACAACCCATGTTACCACCAAAGGCTCTGTGGTCTTCACTGCACTGTTTTGGCAGATCATGCTTAATGTTTAAGGATCCAAGACAAAGGCCACCTATCACAGTTGGTGCTTGCCCTTCTTTTTCTCTCTAGAAAGAAACAAACTCAAAAGTAAACCATCTTCCCCATCATAACCTGAGACTTCTCAGGTTCCATTTATAAGGAGCAAGAGAAGCATGTCCTCCATAGCCTGAGAAAACTTGAGTCCCACTTCTTCCTCTTCCTACTAGTAGAACTGAGGCCTCTGTGCCCTCATCAGGCAATTTAAGCTGTTATCTACTTCATTGTATTATTATGGATTTAAGATTAATGTATGTAAAGGACCTAGCCCACAATACCCAGTAAATTCTCTATAGTACTAGCAGTAGCTATTCTTTTTATTAATTAATTGATTACAATACTTGCAGTAAAGAGTCTATAAATCTTGATATTGTCATGAAAATCAAGAGGTTGAGTAAAAAGATCATGTATCTTTCACCCCTATGTTCATATCAGCACTATTTACAATACCCAGGACAAGGAAACTGCCTAAATGTCCATCACAGACGACGGGATAAGGAAGATGTGGATACAGATATACATGTGCTGGAGTAGTGCTCAGCCATGAGAAAGAATGAAATGACACCATTTGCAGCAACATGGATGGACCTGGAGATTATCACACTAAGCGAACTAAGTCAGAAAGAGAAAAGCAAATGTTGTATAATCTCACTGATATGTGGAATCTAAGTTACAACACAAATAAACCTATCTACGAAACAGAAATAGATCACAGAGAGAGAGAACAAACTTGTGGTTGGAAAGAGGATGTACTGAGAGCCTGGGATCAGCAGAAATAAACTAGTATCCATAGGATGGATAAATGACTTTATCCTTTACATACATTAAGCTTAAATCCATAATAATACAATGAAGTAGATAACAGCTTAAATGGATGGATAAATAAAGGTCCTACTGTATAGCACAGACAACTACACTTAATAGCCTGTGACAAACCATAATGGGAAAGAATATGAGAAGGAATAGATGTATAAATATATACTTACATATATATGTATAACAGTCTCTGTTGTACAGAAGAAATTAATACAGCATTGTAAGTCAACTTTACTTCAATAAAATTAATTTTTTAAAAAGATCATGTATCTTAAAATTTCCAGGACAATTTCAGTTTCAAATATCTCATCCTATGGTCATATGTCCGAAGTATTATTGTCTTAGTAACTAACTAGGGTACTCACTGATAGATATTGTAGGTTATTTGCAATGAAAGAAGGAAGAAAGGAGAAATTAAGAGAATATAGGATCTATTGAATATGATGATTTCCAAACTGGGGTTCCTGAACCTCTTGGAGATTAAGGAGAGGAATCTTTGTGTGTTCCTAAGTTAGCGCTAGTGGTAAAGAACCTGCCTGCCACTGCAGGATATACAAGAGATGTGGGTTTAATCCCTGGGTCAGGAAGATCCCCTTGAGGAGGGCATAGCAACCCACAGTATTCTTGCCTGGAAAATCCCATGGAAAATCCCATGGTGGGCTACAGTTCATAGGGTTGTAAAGAGTCAGACATTTCTCCAGTGACTTAGCAGGCATGCAGAGTTATAATAGACATCTTACTTACAGCCATGAAGATGCTAAAACATAACCAGCACATTAGACCAGCATACTGAATGCTTTAATGAAAAAGGAACTGAGAAATGCTTTCATGAATCCAGCTTACTATTGAGGTGCTGGTGGAAAAAAAATTATTGATAGCAATAAAAAGGATGTTTAATGATAGAAACTTAGAACCAACGTTTCAGATCAAATGGTGATCCAGTCCAGAGGAGTGGGCTCCAAAGCTTGGCAGGCAGTTACCTAGGAATGTTTCAGTCTATAGGTTACTTGCTGTTGAGTTTTTGATCCAAAGAACAAAGGAAACGTCACATTTATGAGTCCTCCCCAGCTCTTCTTAGAACAAATCGGTGATTGCCTTCTTTTTAAACCATAAATACATGTGAAGTGGTATTTTCACAGAACTGGTTCAATAAAATCACACTGTAACTGTGACTAGGAAATGTAAAAATATGTATGTTAAGTGAGGGTGCTGGCCTCTATTTAATGGATAACAAGTTGATGTGTGTTGAATGGGATGGTGGTTCTAACAGTGACTTTTCAGTGAGGCCTGGGTTCTCCTGAGCTTTTATCCTGATGCTTCCCTCAAATCACATAGCTCTGTTTACTGGATTCAGGAAGATGCTGTGGCTGTGGAGTAGAGTTAACCTCTAAGGAGCAGAACTGGCTAGCAATAGGGTGGAAGGGTTAGTCATGTATGGATGTGAGAGTTGGACCATAAAGAAAGCTGAGCGTTGAAGAATTGATGCTTTTGAACTGTGGTGTTGGAGAAGACTCTTGAGAGTCCCTTGGACTGCAAGGAGATCCAACCAGTCCATCCTCAAGGAAATCAGTCCTGAATATTCACTGGAAGGACTGATGCTGAAACTGAAATGCCAATACTTTGGCCATCTGATGAGAAGACTCATTGGAAAAGACCCTGATGCTGGGAAAGATTGAAGGCAGGAGGAGAAGGGGACGACAGAGGATGAGATGTTGGATGGCATCACTGACTCAATGGACATGAGTTTGAGTAAACTCCAGGAGTTGGTGATGGACAGGGAAGCCTGGCGGGCTACAGTCCATGGGTCGCAAAGAGTCGGACACGACTGAGTGACTGGACTGAACTGAACTGAACTGAGGGTGGAAGGCTCCCTCTCCATCCCCTTCGTGCCTACCAGGTGTCACCAGAGGAGTTTCAACACAGCACTTGGAAAAGAAGACCACGGCTTCCCTCTAAACACATCCATCATTGTGTGTGTATGTGTGTGTGTGTGTGTGTGTATGTGTGTGTGTGTGCGTACGCGCGCATGTTAGTCACTCAGTTGTCTGACTCTGTGACTCCCTGGGCTGTAGCCCACCAGGCTCCTCTGTCCATGGGACTCTCCAGGCCAGAGTACTGGAGTGTGTTGTGTTTCCCTTCTCCAGGGGATCTTCCCAACCCGGGGATCGAACCTGGCTCTCTGGTATTGCAGGCGGGTTCTTTCCCCTTTGACCATCATGATCAGCTCTAACTGAGAAGCACCAATAAGCTGGGACACAATAAAATCAGATGTGGCAGAGAGAAAATCTACAATGTCTCTATTTCAAGTCGGTGACTGAAGAGCTGGCACACTTGGCACACAAGGCACTCTACCCCTGTGACAGCGAAACCTCCCCACAGCCTAGGCTGGTGTGTGGGTCTGAGGGGTGCTGCTGTTCCCCCAGAAGGGAAGAACTGGGTAGGAAACCAGGAAAGCAAAGGAGAGTAACGTGCCTCTGCCTCCTGTCTGCCCTCCGTTATGCAGCTTCCTTACTTTATTTAAAAGTATATGTGGGGAACGCTCAAACTACCGCACAGTTGCACTCATCTCACACGCTAGCAAAGTCATGCTCAAAATTCTCCAAGCCAGGCTTCAGCAGTATGTGAACCGTGAACTCCCAGATGTTCGAGCAGGTTTTAGAAAAGGCAGAGGCACCACAGATCAAATTGCCAACATCCGCTGGATCATGCAGAAAGCAAGAGAGTTTCAGAAAAACATCTATTTCTGCTTCATTGACTATGCCAAAGCCTTTGACTGTGTGGATCACAATAAACTGTGGAACATTCTGAAAGAGATGGGAATCCCAGACCACCTGACCTGCCTCTTGAGAAACCTGTATGCAGGTCAGGAAGCAACAGTCAGAACTGGACATGGAACAACAGACTGGTTCCAAATAGGAAAAGGTGTACGTCAAGGTTGTATATTGTCACCCTGCTTATTTAACTTATATGCAGAGTACATCATGAGGAACGCTGGGCTGGAAGAAGCACAAGCTGGAATCAAGATTGCCGGGAGAAATATCAATAACCTCAGATATGCAGATGACACTACCCTTATGGCAGAAAGTGAAGAGGAACTCAAAAGCCTCTTGATGAAAGTGAAAGAGGAGAGTGAAAAGGTTGGCTTGAAGCTCAACATTCAGAAAACAAAGATCATGGCATCTGGTCCCATCACTTCATGGGAAATAGATGGAAAAACAGTGGAAACAGTGTCAGACTTTGTTTTTTTGGGCTCCAAAATCACTGCAGATGCTGATTGCAGCCATGAAATTAAAAGACGCTTGCTCCTTGGAAGGAAAGTTATGACCAACCTTGATAGTATATTAAAAAGCAGAGACATTACTTTGCCAACCAAGGTCCATCTAGTCAAGGCAATGGTTTTTCCCGTGGTCATGTATGGATGTGAGAGTTGGACTCTGAAGAAGGCTGATCGCTGAAGAATCGATGCTTTTGAACTGTGGTGTTGGAGAAGACTCTTGGGAGTCCCTTATACTGCAAGGAGATCCAACCAGTCCATTCTGAAGGAGATCAATCCTGGATGTTCATTGGAGGGACTGATGCTAAAGCTGAAACTGCAATACTTTGGCCACCTCATGCGACGAGTTGACTCACTGGAAAAGACTCTGATGCTGGGAAAGGTTGGGGGCGGGAGGAGAAGGGGACGACGGAGAATGAGATGGCTGGATAGCATCACCGACTCTGTGGACATGAGTTTGAGTGTACTCCGGGAGTTGGTGATGGATAGCGAGGCCTGGCGTGCTGTGATTCATGGGGTCACGGAGAGTCGGACACGACTGAGCAACTGAACTGAACTGAACTGATATGTGGGGGACTTCCCTGGTGATCCAGGGATTAAGACTTTGCCTTCCAATCAGGGTGTGCCGGTTTCATCCCTGGTCGGGGGGCTAAGATCCCACATTCCTGGTGGCCAAACAGACAACAGAAGCACCCCTGTAATGAATTCAATAAAGACTTAAGGGAAAAGGGGGCCCACATCAAAAGAAATCTACAAATAAACAACCAAAAAAAGCTATCTGTGAATGCTCTGAACACCCTTCTATATCTTCTTCCTAAATGAAGCTAAACATGTCTGGACTAGAAAATGCTGTGATCATTACTATCTGAATAAGAAGACAGAAATTAGGGACGTGCCTCCGGACAAGCTCAACAGTGTGTTTCTGCCACCTTCAAGGAACTCTGCTGCACTGGACTCGGAATTTTCTCACCATCACAAAGAGAGGTACATCGCTCCCTTGAGGAAAACAGGAAGAGGGGAAACACCCTCTCAGGGCAGGAAAGTTGCTTAGTGCCCTTTTCTCATATTTATCTCCCCTGGTGACCAAAGAGTGTGTTTATGAGATGCCTCTTTTTAATCTTTCATTATGCTTTAATCCACGAATAAGCGTAATCAAAGATACTATTTATAAAGCCCCTATTCCTTTCTAGGATTAGTAATAAAACTTTTCATTTAACTTTGACAACAACCCTTCAGCTGAGTATTACTATCATATCTGGACAGTGAGACATCAGAGGCGCAGAGAAGGCGGATAACACGCCACACCTCACAGTCCTGGGAGCTGCCAGAGCTGCAATTCCAACCCACGTCTCTTTGTCTCTAAAACCAAAGCTCTTCACCACCACACTAGACACGTCGCCAAGAGGCAGACCAGCACACCCAGAGTTAACAGGATTACCAGAGCTGGTGCCAGGGACACCCCCAGACATGTGTTTCCTCCTAGCTGTGCCAGCTGGTGAGTCCACTCTGCCGTAGTGCCCTCTGGCTCCTCTGCCCTGCTTGGCTACCGCCTTACCCTCCGGGATCCTGGCTCTGGCTTGCTGCACTGACCCTCTCATCTCCTTGTTTCTGACTTCAGTGTCTAGTTTCCAGTCTCGTTTATCCCAAATCCTCACCTCTAATCAACCCTTCCAGGGCAGTTTTGTCCGTTGGTCTGGAAGCCCATCTCCTGAACTGGATGCTGGAAGCGATCAGCACGTGAGCTAAGAAAGTCTTCCTATCAAAAACTTACATATGTTAGACACAGATATGCTTTATTTTAAAAATAATAATAAGCTAATACTAAGATGACCCACTAACTAGCCTGATGATAGACCTCTAGGAATCCTTTTGCTTCCGTCAGAGAATTCCTCACGCCCCGCATGTCTGCAGAAAACAGCCTTGCAAGATCAAACGGAATCCACAAAACCATCAGGTTCTTGTTATTTTTCCCCAGGCCTAGCTTGCCACCTACTGGCAAGAAGCAGGAGCAAGAATCCAGGAGCTAGGACACAGGACAAGAAAGAAAGGAGTTAACCAGACAGCTGCCCTCTGCCAAATACTCATGTCCTTAGATCCTCCAAGGCCCAGATCTTCCGGACAACCACAGCAAGGCTGGTGCAAGGCAAATTCTCACTCCCAAGCTGCTGGTGACATCTGTGTCCCCCTAAAGAAACCCTCTGAACACGTGAATGGTCTTTGTGCCTTTCTTTGGCAGAAAATTTTCTTCAAGAAAAAGCATAAGACAGAAGGGGCAAGCGTGAACAACCCAGAGAAATTTCCAGAAGACAAGCCAGGAGGAGTTTCATGCTTCCCAGTGTGTCAGCTGACAGCACGAAGAATACACAAGCCTGCAGCTGAGGGGCCAGTGGGCAAAGGGCTGAGAAAGAAGTTCACTGCTCTTTCCAGGAGCTTGAACTTGTGAGCCCCAACTCGAAGGAATGCCAGTAACATGCTGCAGACCAAACTAAACCCTAATGTTAATTCTCTTACTGACCTTCAATGGAAAGATTCTCTGAAAAATAATAATGTCCTTGCCAAGCGCATATAAAAAGAGAAATTTCTACATTAAACATATCAAAAATATATCATGCAAATTTGACTTCAAGGTCTTCTTTTTCCAGACCCATACCCTTGCAACATCCCAAATATCTCACTAACAGAGCATCCTTCCAAAAATAACTTTATTTTTCAAGATTGGATCTTGTTCCCTAGTCTTCTCCACATCCTGAGAAAAGGTGAGAATAAGGGAGAAAGATGGGCCCATCACCGCTCTCTGCTCTCACTTGTTAGAAACCCCTCTAATGGGCTGTAAGTAAATTTTAAATGTTGGGCTCTTCTCTCCATTTAATGTGCATGTGAATTTCAGGTTAATCACGACAAACTGACCACACGTATTCACTTCCTTTCCCTCCAACACTCGACTAAAATCACAATGACAAAATTTAAAGACCTCACCCCCAAGGACTAAGTGAATTCAAGAGGAGGCAACGGCCAAGACCCTGGCGCATGTAAGGAGCCCTGAGCACTGATGGACCTCGGTGCGTACACCCTGGCACGTGCATGGAGTGGTATTTCCACGTAACTGCCCATGTGAATCAGTGCTACAGAGCAGCACAGGAATTGAGTCTGCAGGGTCACTGAGGAGATCCGTGTGTGTGCAGGCTGGAATCAAGTCGAGAGAGACAAGTCGGAAGCCAGTTCCCGCCACTGGCCCCCAACCCCATCCCCACAGAACCAGGTGACACCCCTGGCTCTCACCCACCACCGGGCTCCCCTCCCCACCCGCTCTGGAGACAGAGGTTTATTCTCCACGGAAAGCAAGTGTGAGAGGCTCAGAATTCTGGGAAGCCAAGCACAGCGAAGTACTGAATGTGGCACCAGGCAAAAACTTCAAAAAATAAAAAGGCTTAAATAAAAGACTTCAGAGTGAACTTAGCCCATCCCTCCTCCACTTGCACAGAGTACCAGCATCCAGGTTTACACACCACTGTGGACTCAGGCAGTGCAAACGCTAATTATTCACTTAATCAAAGTTATGTCACAGTCATTACTGATTTAACCACAAATTTGGGGATAACTGTAAGCGGGATTCAGGGAGCATAGGTGGCAGAGAGAAAAGAAGAGGACTGGAGCCTTAACTGCTATCACAGAAGTCTAGAAATAATGTGAAATTGATATATTTGAAAATAGAGGTAAAAAATTAATCCTTGTAAATATGCAGATAAACATCAAAAGAAATCATTAAAAGAGTAGAAAGTAATAGTTTCTCAGATGAGAAAAGACGGCAATTGATCTTCTTTATGAGACTTCTCGTATTAAAATTATTTTTAAATTAGGTGCATGTGTTACTGATAAATATTTTTTTAATGAAAACAGCAAAGGATTTTCATTTTGAAGATAAAAAATTCAGAAGATGCGTGGTGGTAATGGTTACACAACAATGGTACTGTACTTAACGCCACTTAAAAATCATTTAAAAGGTAAATTTTAATGTATCTATTTTCACTACCATAAAAAAGGTTAATTAAAATAGCATTTGGTGATTAAATCAGGGATAATGGAACAGCCGACCATTTGTTGCCATCCACATTATGTGGCAAGACTAAGTGACTTTTCTTATATGCATAAACTTACAGGCTTAAGCTGGTCGGTCCCGGGCAGTCGTTAATTTTCACTCAGTGTGTAAATGCTTAGTCACTCAGTCATGTCCGATTTTTTGCGACCCCATGGACTATAGTCCGCCAGAATTCTCTGTCCACAGAATTTTCCAGGCAAGAATCCTGGAGTGGGTTGCCGATGTGGATGTTCCCGACCCAGGGATAGACCCTAAGGCTTCTGCATCTCCTGCATGGCAGGCAGATTCTTTACTACTACATTGTAAATTCACTCAAAATTTATCAGGCAGATTCTTTACCATCTGAGCCACCAGGGAAGCCCAATACAATAAGTATTTGACTAAAAATGACAAGAACAATGAAAAACACATTTTGACCTCAAAGAGTTTAAAGTTGAACAAAGAGAAGAGTTATCAGTAATGTTTATCTAAGAGGTAGTCTGTGAAAATACCTAGATGATACCTCGTAGCAACCACTCCATGAGTGCTTGTCAATGCTGAACAGAAGCTGGAAACAACTGCTGTATGGTGTGTGTTAACAAAGTTTTTGTAGAAATGTAATTCTACCCAAAAGACCAGGGAAGACTTAAGAGGAGATGCCTTTTGAAGAGAGCATTCCCAGGAAAGCCAGTGGCCTCTCCTAGAGGTCCAGGCTGTCCAAATACAACAGAAATACTGGACCTGGGGAGGCTGCTGTTTAAAGCTTCAAAAGCCACAGGGGCTCTGAAATAAAGTCAACAAGAAATGGTGTTACAGGGCAAAAGAAGGCTTTCTCTGACAATCTGTCACCCTGAACAGAGAGGAGGATGGTCCGAGGCTGGGCAGGGAAACACAGGCTTGGACAGGGCAGGGCAGGGGAGGTGGAGAGAGAAAGGTTGATCGGTGGCCTAGTTATTTGCTAATTAATTCTCTTGGTTCTACTATCCAGAGGCTATTATCCTTCAACTTCACTCACCTTCCCCTAACTTAAACAAACCTAAAACTTCACCTGAGGAAACTGCACTGTTTTTCGAACCACCCGAAAGAAGCAAACAAGACAATTCATACAGAGACTCAGTAGCTTAGAGAAGAGGTGTGTGCATGGCATCCCTCTCCTTCCTCTGTTGGTCTCAGAGTTCATTTTAACTTATGATTTGGATTTCCCTGGTGGCTCAAACAAGTAAAAAAAAAAATTCACCTGCAATGCAGGAGACCCAAGTCTGATCCCTGGGTCAGGAAGATCCTCTAGAGAAGGGAATGGCAACCCGTCCAATATCCTGGAGAATCCCATGGAAAGAGCCTGGTGGGCTACAGTCCATGGGGTCACAAAGAGTCAGACATAACTGAGTGACTAACACTTGCACTTTCTTTCACTGTTTAGAGGCAAGTCTTCAATTTTTATTTTGTTGCACCTCCATGTCCTACACAGGCTTCCCTGGTGGCTCCGAGGGTAAAGAATCCACCTGCAATGTAGGAGATCCCGGTTATATCCCTGGGTCAGGAAGAATCCCTGGAGAAAGAAATGGCAACCCACTCTATTTTCTTGCCTGGAGATGGACAGAGGAGCCTGGTGGGCTACAGTTTATGGCATTGCAAAGAGTCAGACAGGACTGAGTGACTAACACTTTCACTTTTCACTATGTCACCCTTAAGAGAGGCAAGGCTTTCTCAAGTCATGTCCAACACAAGGAGCTAGACATACTGAGCAACTGAGCACACCCTTAAGACCGAACAAACAGTCTGATGAAGCTCATTCCTATGGAATTTTACATGCTTATGGAAGCACTTATCTCCAAATCATCTAATTAATGCTACCAACTGACTTCCTCTGGTCCTGACCTGAAAAATACCTCTTTTCAGGTGTTCTTGGGGACGTTGAGAATCTGGTTTAGTTTCTTCACGATGGAGGATCCACGTACACTTTAATTCTCTCACATTTCCACTGTAACACTGCCTGTATGCTCTTTAGTTCCCCATCGAACTGTGAACCCCACTGAGGAAAGACTGTTGCATTCACTGTGAAAGCAGTAAGAGCTGATAGAATAGAGACACACAAAGCCAGTGTTAACAACCTCAGCCCACCCTGGAAGGGGTTGTGCATGTGCAAGCTTAGTCACTCAGTCATGCCCAAGTCTTTGCGACCCCATGGACTGTAGACTGTCAGACTCGACCGTCCATGGGATTTTTCAGGTGAAAATACTGGAGTGGGTGTTTTCTGTCCTCAGGGGAGCTTCCTGACCCAGGGATTGAACTCCTGTCTCCTGTGTCTCCTGCGTTGCTGGTGTACTCTTTACCCACTGAGCCATTTGGAGAGCACTTGTAGGTCGTTCTTATCCCCACTGCTGATTTCACGCGTCTCCGGGCCCACAAGTTTCCCTCAGGCCACGGGAGTCTGTCCACCTACCTGTGCAAGGGCGAGGATGTAATGCCTGATTGGGGGGAAGGTTGGTGGGTAAATGTCCTGGTTTCCTGATGCTCAGTGGAACAGTTCAGAGCTGTGTTCCGGAAAATTTCTCTTGTGGTCCCCAGCACAATGAAGATCCATTTGTCCATGGTTGTCCACAGCTCATTAATGGCTTTCCTTGTCTTGTTCCCACAATCCCTCATAGAAATTTCTGCAACCGCCTCTCAAATAAACTTCCCATATGGAGTGTTTGGGAAAGCCCAAATGGAAGAATCGCAGCAAAACAAATAGCTGTTCACCATTTGGAAAGCAGCTCTAACATGCTGCTAGAGGTTGCATGGCTGATTACAAAAAAAAAAAAAAACAAGAGACCACGTGACCAGAGCTGCCGTTCAGGAGCTGGGTGTGGTCAGATCCATGAAGTCCTAAGGTCAGGCTGGCACAGCATGAGTGGCTGGCACAAGAGAAGGGCTACGTTCAGACTGAGCCCAAACAGGTTGGAAGACACAACAAAGTTGCACAGAAAGGCATTCTAGACCCCAAGTTGCTAACCTCTGGTGGCTCAGACAGTAAAGAATCCGCCTGCAATGCAGGAGACCTGGGTTCAATCCCTGGGTTAGGAAGTTCCCCTGGAGTAGAAAATGGCTAACCACTCTAGTATCGTTGCCTGGAGAATTCCATGGACAGAGGAGCCTGGGGGGCTACAGTCTATGGGGTCGCAAAGAGTTGACATGGCTGAGCAACATCCAGTATTTAAGGGCTTCCCAGGTGGCACTAATGGCAAAGAATTCACTTGCCAATGCAGGAGATATGAGAGATGTGGGTTTGATCCCTGGGTCAGGAAGATCCCCTGGAGGAGGGCACGGCAACCCACTGCAGATTTCTTTCTGGAGAATCCCATGGACAAAGGAACCCTGCAGGATACAGTCTACAGGGGCACAAAGAGTTGGACAAGACTGAAGCAACTTAGCACATATGTCCCTCCCTTAGTTCTCATCTATGATGGTATGAAAAGGTCCCAAACACCAGTTGATGATAAAAGAAAAAAAAAAAAGAACAGCAAGCCTGGTTCATGAATGGGTCATAAAATGTGCTACTACCACCGTAAAAGGCACCCTGAGAAATCCTCCAAGTAGCACACAGGGTCATTACCTTTGTGTAGAGGGAGAAGCGATCAGAAGTCAGGGTATTCAAGAACTCCTGGGAAGTGACAACTGACTCAGTAGTTTGGTCAGAGGCCTAGAAGGAGCAAGAGAGCAATATTCAGAAGCACTCACAGAGGTTCTGCGGTGCAGCACAGTGCAGAATTCCTCTGAATCTAGTCACCAGTGCCACCTGATCACTTGGGGCTCCTCTATAAGAGTTCACACACTACTGTGCTGTGCTGAGTCGCTCAGTCATGTCTGACTCTTTGCAACCTCTTGGACTGTAGCCCACCAGGCTCCTCTGTCTATGGGGACTCTCCAGGTAATACTGGAGTGGGTTGCCATGCCCTCCTCCAGGGGATCTTCCCAACCTAGAGATTGAACCCAGGTCTCCTGCATTGGAAGTGGATTCTTTACTGTCTGAGCCACCAGGGAAGCCCAAGAACACCAGAGTGGGTGCTCTATCCCCTCTCCAGGGGAATTTCCCAACCCAAGAATCAAACCAGGATCTGCTGCATTGCAGGTAAACTCTTTTGCAGCTGAGCAACCAGGGAAGCCCCATATATACTAGGGATAATGAAACGTGATTATAAAGGGAAGGTGGGTGCCACATAATGGGAGCAGGAAGCAATATGCCTAAGAGTGTGGGTGATTCACTGGGGTGCCTCTTAATGCTTCTACAGTCTTACAAGGGCAAGATAACCAGGGAGTCTCAGCAGGGCAGAAGGTCCAGGTCATTCCATCAGGCTAGCCATCTACAGTGAAAATGATAACCAAAAGTGAGGAGAATCCAGATTGAGTATCTGGGAGGAAACGGATGAATATCATTATAGCCTGGGGAACACCAGCTGTGCCCCACCAACTCTCCGGCTGTTATGTCTTTATATTAGAGATATGACTAAAAACCATCCTGAAGGAGAGCCAGGGCCAGAGTGACTTACTGTGGGGCACGGCAATAAGCAGTTCAAGGAATGCACCAGGAAGGATGCATCCATGTCCTGCCCTTGTCCCCTTGACACCCCTGGAGTTCATGTGAAGATAGTCATCCCCAGTGGTCCACTGGCTTCCTGCATCTCTCTGCTGGAGAGCATTGTCTACCCAGAAAGAGTGCTTGTCTCTCCAGTGTGGGGAAAGGCAGAAGGGCCAGGGAGTTCACACCCCCTGAGTGAACCTCAAGCAATGAGAGGCATTGATCCTAGAGTTGATAATGACCCGAGCTTTCTCACCTTTGGGTGGCGCAACTCTGAGTTGTGTTTCCCACTGTCTCTTAGAGGGATCCCCACAAGACTGAGTCCCAGTTACCCCCAGACAAAACTCTTGTTTAACGCCACCTAAATGGTTTCCTCCTTTTCCTGTCGCACTTTCCCATTCCTTCTAAGGATTTCCTGGGATCACCTCCCAGATGAACTTCTTACACTCAAATCCTTGACTCAGTCTACTTCAGGGGAAGCTCAGGCTCAGACCAGAAAGTGAGGGGAATTTTGACATGTGTGTGCTTAGTTGCTTCAGTCGTGTACGACTCTCTGTGATCCCATGGACTATGGTCTGCCAGGCTCCTCTGTCCATTGGACTCTCTAAGCAAGAATACAGGAGTGGGTTGCCATTTCCTTCTCCAAAAATTTTGATATATCCAATTAATAGAACATTATGTGATCACTAAAAATGATATATACATAGGAATACGAAAAGGGACCTGTGTTATAATGTTAACTGAAAGACAATTGTTTTGCTTATTCTGTTTACAACCACAAGCATGTGAAAGCATATGCTTGAAAAAGACTGACCACTGCTTTTTTGGAGCTGAAGGAAGAAAGTCCTTCCAAGAGGGAGAATGAGAGCGCCATGCTGCTGAGGGTTCTGTGCACAGCACTGCTCTCAGAGTTCTCAGCAGAGACTCACAAACCACAGCCAGGGGCAAGGCCACCACCACCCTGGGTCCCGCCAGTGCTTTTCCCAAAAGATGTTCATGTGCTCCGAGAGCAGGCTGGGGAAGCTCAGCTGACTCTGTTAGGGTTTTAGAAGGCCTCGATGGGAGAAGCCAGACTAACTATGTGCAACCACTGGAAACCAACTCCAGCGTGGGAGAAAAGCCTAACCTCCATGTTGGGAAACAAGAAGCAAGACTCACCAGCCCACAGGATCGAGCCATTCTGACCCACCTTCTGAGTCCAGTGGAGCAGAAATTACCTAGGCCACCAAATAATGAGGCTTCATGTGGCTTCTGTCACTGAAATGCCCCTTTTCACTGAGAGAAAATAAATCAGCACATGTTACAGGCTAGACCAAAAGTAACATTTTCAAATTACCATAAAAGAGACAAGATTTGAAGGACAAAACACACCATAAAAAGAAAGTCAAAAGCTAAACAATAAACTGGAAAAAAAATATTTGCAATATATACTGTGACAAAGGGTTAATACCCCTAATAAATAAAAACAACAGACAGATGGTGAACAATCTTTATTCATAAGCTTTACCAACATATTTGCCTTGAAAGAGAATGTCAGCTCTCAGCAGATTATTTGAAATTCTATGCTGACTTAAGAGAAAAATTTAAACGCTTCACTGGTAAAAAGAAGTCAGCTTTTATCAATGGCAGTGAAATTGCTAGATTTTGTGAAGGAATCTGGGAAAAGAATTGGCTTATTTCCATGGCTTTACACCGAGCAAAATAAGGAAAGGGAAGCGTTATGTTAGGGCTGAAGTTGTATATTTAAACTGTTAAACAGCATTTAACCCTGTGACCTAGGGCTTTCTAAAAGTTAACAAAGTGCAGGCAAGCTATTGGGAAAATGAATAATAAGGGAATCATTGAATAATAGCTCTGTATTTAAGAAGTCAATGTTTCGACAATTCTATAGGTTGGTTGGTTGGTTTTGGCAAGCTTGGAAATAATCACAAAATTAAAATGTGAGAGAATTATTTTGGTAAAAATGAAAGCAACATCAAAGCCCAAGATTTCACAGAGCACAGAGGAAAGCACTGCCTTGTATTCCTCAGAGACTGCTGACCACACAGAAGCAGACACCAGTGCTGTAGTGGGAGAGACCCTAGAAGCTACCAGTGGGAAGCACGTCTCTATGTCCTCCCCTGAAATTCAGTTCACTGAGCTCGCAAAGGACTTTGGTTTCTTACTCAAGTAGCCACAAGGTTATCCGTGGAAAGTCATTTCCACCTGTCACCTTTGGGGGAGGATGTTTCTCAACGTAGAGTCAGGCTCTGAGGGAAGGGGAGTGGGGAGGAGAGATGAGGTGAGGACCTTTAAATGGGAGGATCTGGGAGGGGAAAAATACACACGCTGAACCATCCCAGTGATGCCAGCTGGCCGGCCCCGGGGCATGCACACTCACAGGCATACCTGGAAGGTGCACGGCTCGGAAGAAAACACCTCTAGATTCCAGAGTAAGCTGACTGCTCTGGTGTGATTGCTGGCTCGGATAAGGCCCCCCTGACCAGCCTAGGAGGTCATCACTCCTGGCACTAACCCTCAGTCTTTGGGGCCTCCTCGGAAATCCACACACCCACCCTCTTCACGAGGGTGAGCTTTCCAACTTCACCACAGCCACTGTGTGCCCTTCTCTGTATGCGCACACTTTGCTGGGCTTTAACAGGGGAAACAATCGGTCACAGATGAGTTAGCGCCTCAGGAAAGGCAAGGGAGGTTTTCTGAAAAAAAAAGTTGGCAAAACCTTCAGATGCTGAACACCTCAGAAGAACTGCTCTGCACTAGGCGTTCTAAGCAAGCTCGAAGCTTCCTCATTCTAAACCAGGGATGGTCAGGGCATTCCCATCACCTTCTGAGGAAATCAGTCCTATTCAGAAACCAAGAACATTAAATTTGAAAGAAAAACTAATATTTTCTGGAACCTACCCATGTCAGGCACTGCAAAAAGTGACTTGTGTGTGTTCAACCGCCGCCACTAAGTCACTTCAGTCGTGTCCGACTCTGTGCGACCCCACAGACGGAAGCCACCAGGCTCCCCCGACCCTGGGATTCTCCAGGCAAGAACACTGGAGTGGGTTGCCATTTCCTTCTCCAATGCATGAAAGTAAAAAGTGAAAGTGAAGTCGCTCAGTTGTGTCCGACTCTTCGCAAACCCATGGACTGTAGCCCGCCAGGCTCCTCTGTCCATGGGATTCTTCAGGCAAGAGTACTGGAGTGGGGTGTCATTTCCCCCTCCAGGGGATCTTCCTGACCCAGGGATTTAAGCCACATCTCTTCTGTCTCCTGCACTGGCAGGTGGATTCTTTACCACTGCACCAACCTGGGAAGCCCCCAAAAGGTGACTTACATGCAGTTACCCTCACTGTACCCCTGTCGTGGGTGTGGGTGTAACTGCCCCTATCTCACCAAAGAAGGAACCGGGGCTTGTTGCGCTCAAACTCCTTCCCACAGTCAGCAACTGGAGCAAAGAAAAACACAAGACGACTGACACTAAATCTGGGGCCTCTTCCACTTCATCACCCCTCTCTTAGGTGTGAGGATATGAAATAAAATGCACCTAAACTGGGCTAAGGATCACAGAAGTCAATCTATTAATAGGGGACTGCATAAACTCACAAGATTCTTACTGCAGAAAAAATAGAGAAAGATGAGAAGTGGTTCCCGCACTAATCCAACACCATTGGTAAGTTCATTCATTCAACAAGCCTTTATTGAGAATCTAATGTACTAGAGCATGTTCTAGGTATTAGAGATAGCCTGGATGGGGGCAGAAAAACATCCCTAGCCTCCTAGAGCTTATAGTCAGGGAGAGAGATGATAAACACGAAGTCATGATGGGCGGCGACAACGGCAATGAAGAAAAATATGCAAGGGTGAGCAAAGGGGGAAAGGGCGAGTGACGTTGGAAGGGTGGCCGGGACCAGCCCTCTGAGGAGATGACTCCTGAGCACAGCCGCATCTGAAGCGGGAGTGAATCACCCGCCGGCTGGAGAGAAGGGTGCGGACTAGGCGAGCACAGGAGCCACAGCCGGGAGGACTGCATTCCTCGTGATCCGGCACAAGAGCGGGGGCAGCGAGGGGCTGGGCTGGGGAGGGCAGAGGAGCGGCCACCGGCCAGGCCACGCGGCCGCACGGAGCCCACTCGGAACCAGCCAGAGCTCGGCCGGGAGCCAGGTCACGCGGCCACACTCAAGGTTACTGCTTCAACAGGTGGGGCCTCTGATTATGCATTTCTACCAAGTTCCCAGGTGAGGTTGATGCGGCTGGCCTGGGGACCACACTTTGAAAATCACTACTGCGGAGGCTTGCAGGTCATAGAAGACCTCCAGTTATGTTCTAAATGTGTCAGGAAGCCACTGGGGCATTTCAAGCAGGGGATGAAGGAAATCTCTATGGGGTACAGGTGGAAACAAGGGACCCACTGGGGAGCAACAGCACTAGCTCAGGCAGTGATGGTGAGTAGCAGGGGATGAAAATGGTCAGATTCAGAATCTGTTTTGAAAGTAGGACGGACAGCACCTGCCAATGGACTAATGTGTATGAGAGAGAAAGCGAGAAATCGGGAGACTCCTCGGTTTTAGTCTGACCTGCTGAGTCATGGTGGAGGCATTTGCTAAAATGGGGAGGACAGGTTTGGGATTGGGGGTCATTTTGAACAAACTGATTCTCTGAGATGCTTATTTGAATTCAAGCGGGATCATAAGTAGGTAAATAACTCCAGTCTCGGGCTCTGGGAGAAGTCCAGGCCAGAAGTGTAAATTTTCTAACCAGTACATGCAATGATGTGGCTGGAAGTGATCACTAAAGAGTGAATATAAACCAGCAGTGGCCCGTACTGAGCCCCATGACACACAACAGGGACAGAGAAGGAACTGCCTATAAAAAAGGAAAAACCCAGGAAAAGTCATGGAAACCAAGAGAAAAAGTGTCTTCCTGAGAAGGGAGCTTTCCCTGAGAAGCTCAATGATGCTTGTATGCAGAGTACATCATGCGAAATGCCAGGCTGGATGAAGCACAGGCTAGAATTAAGATTGCTGGGAGAAATTATCAATAACCTCAGATATGCAGATGACACCACCTGTATGGCAGAAAGGGAAGAGGAACTAAAGAGCCTCTTGATAAAAGTGAAAGAGGAGAGTGAAAAGGTTGGCTTGAAGCTCAACAGTCAGAAAACTAAGACCATAGCATCTGGTCCCATCACTTCATGGCAAATAGATGGGACGATGGAAACCATGACAGACTTTATTTTCTTGGGCTCCAAAATCACTGCAGATGGTGACTACAGCCATGAAATTAAGACACTTGTTCCTTGGAAGAAAAGCTATGACAAACCTAGACATCGTATTAAAAAACAGAGACATTACTTTGCCGAGAAAGGTCTGTCTAGTCAAAGGTATGGTTTTTCCAGTGGTCATGTATGGATGTGAGAGTTGGACTATAAAGAAAGTTGAACACCGAAGAATTGATGCTTTTGAACTGTGGTGTTGGAGAAGATTCTTGAGAGTCCCTTGGACTGCAAGATCAAACCAGTCAATCCTAAAGGAAATCAATCCTGAATATTCATTGGAAGGACTGATGCTGAAGCTCCAAAACTTTGGCCACCTGATGTGAAAAGCTGACTCATTTGAAAAGACCCTGATGCTGGGAAAGATTGAAGGCAGGAGGAAGAGGGGATGACAGAGGATGAGATGATTGGATGGCATCACCAACTCGATGGACATAAGTTTGAGCAAGCTCTGGGAGTTGGTGATGGACAGGGAAGCCTGGCGTGCTGCGGTCCACGGGATCACAAAGAGTCAGACATGACTGAGGGAACTGAACTGAGAAGGGAGTGACCCAGTCCTGGTGACAGAGGAGGGATGATGAGAGGCCTGTGGGCGTGGCAGCCTGCGTGTGGAGTAGTTGGGTAGTGGGAGAGGAGAGGCTCAAGGTACATAGGGCAAGAAACGAGCCTGTGCCAAGTCCCCAGTTATAAGCAGGGTGTTCATTCTCATCACCGACATACTGTCAACATGGAAATTCTCTATCAAGAATACACTTGATATTGCTATGGAGACAATTATTAAATATGCTATTTCCTTTTCTTTGTGAATCACATAAAATAGACTTTGTCAGAGTTCCTGTGTTTGTTGGGTATAAACCTGTAGCAATGAAATGTGATGTTCCAAGTTGTACGTTTTATATATCCCAAGGACAAACAATAAAACACAAATGTTGGGGCTTCCCTCGTAGTCCAGTGACCAAGACTCCAAGCTCTCAATGCTGGGGGCCTGGGTTCAATATCTTATCAGGGAGCTAGATCCCACTTGCTGCAACTAAGGATTTGCACGCCCCAACTAAGACCCAATGCAGCCAAATAAATAAACGAAAATAAGCTTTTTTTAAAGTGTGGTCAGTTATGCTAGAGGAAAGACTAAATTATCTTTATAATCCGTCTGGAAAAAATTATATTACAGAATTTTGTCATATGAGGAGACAAAGAACATGCAGAACCAATAAAGGTAAGGGACAAGTTATATACAGGTATACAAGATACTTATTTTAAAATTTGTTTTTGTTTTGTAACATTTATAATCTCCACCAGCATTTTTTTTAAATGTTAATTTTTAGTGATTTTTCACTCCACACATTTATTTTCATGCCTAGTTTTGTATTCATAATTAGATCTTTTCATACAGAGGTTTCCCTACCCAGAAAATTGTAGAAGCTTCAGGTCCACAAACCAGCATCCATCCCTGAGTGGAGATGAAAGCTGGAATGGAGCCTGTTCAAGAAATGGTGGGAGTAGAAAAAGTACAGACAGTATGAAAGCTCTCCAGTGACGTGTGCTAGGAGTATGGCAGGTGGCAGCGGGGAGGGAGGAGCGTGCAGGGGGGAATACAGAAGAAAAGATAAACCGTGGGAGCCGTGCCTGGGAAATGACACTGGATGTCTCACGCCAGTTATCTGGAGATCCTCAGTTGTTGCATCTTCTGAGTTTTCAGGATGGGTAACAAGGGACTCGGCAGCTTGGAAGAGAGACCGCACACAACTGAGCATCACAGCAGTGTCTGTGCCTCCAGTCTCCCCTGCTCCCAGCCTCACTCTCCACGTGGGTGCCAGAGAGAAGGGGAGGTTTGGCGGGAGCTGTAGTTTAGATGACCTGAGGCACACGGCTTCATTGGGCTTGCAGCCATGGTAAAAGGGAACTTGCTTTTTAAGTAAAAGAGCCTCTTTGATCACCATCTCACAGGCAGACCCGATATATATCAGAAATTGAAGCACAGAGGCCAAGGAGCTGCCAGTCCTGGAGTCTGATGAGGGTCCACTTCCTGGTTCATAACCTCGTCCTCTTGCTGGTGGAAACGGGAGGGCGTGCTCAGGGGCCTCTTTGGTGAGGGTATTACTCTCACTCGGGAAGGTTTGGTCCTCCTTATCAGCCAATTCCCTGTTACTCCAACCCCCGGTCCTAGTTAATACTTACACTTTAACTTTTCCTTTTCAAATTACTGCGTGGTCTCTGTCTCCTGGTTGGACCCTGACCGACAGGTGCTCAGAGGGAGGAGCGTTCTCACACACTTGCTCTCAGTTCAGTTCAGTTCAGTCGCTCAGTCGTGTCCGACTCTCCGCGACCCCATGAATCGCAGCACGCCTGGCCTCCCTGTCCATCACCAACTCCTGGAGTACACTCAAACTCATGTCCATCCAGTCAGTGATGCCATCCAGCCATCTCATTCTCTGTCGGCCCCTTCTCCTCCCGCCCCCAATCCCTCCCAGCATCAGACTCTTTTCCAGTGAGTCAACTCATCGCATGAGGTGGCCAAAGTATTGCAGTTTCAGCTTTAGCATCAGTCCTTCCAATGAACACCCAGGATTGATCTCCTTTAGAATGGACTGGTTGGATCTCCTTGCAGTCCAAGGGACTCTCAAGAGTCTTCTCCAACACCACAGTTCAAAAGCATCGATTCTTCGGCGATCAGCTTTCTTCACAGTCCAACTCTC
The DNA here is from genome assembly GCF_049115385.1 of Moschus berezovskii. NCBI lineage: Eukaryota > Metazoa > Chordata > Mammalia > Artiodactyla > Moschidae > Moschus > Moschus berezovskii. The sequence continues at coordinate 107,472,413 of NC_142468.1, read as the reverse complement.
ACATCCATACATGACCACGGGAAAAACCATAGCCTTGACTAGACGGACCTTTGTCGGCAAAGTAATGTCTCTGCTTTTTAATATGCTATCTAGGTTGGTCATAACTTTCTCTACCTGATAGCAAAACCCAGATAAGACTTTGGCGGCCAGTTTTCCAAGTGAAAAAACTGCATCCGACATCCTGACATTGTTGAATCTGACACCAGTGATATCTAATACAAGGTACATAAAAGGCACGTGAAGATTTTCTTTCATGAAGGACTGTAAGTTCCATAACCCAGTGGCCAGATTCATGCCCCAGAGCACCCAGACACTTACCACAAATGTGGAAGACCTCGTGGGCTGAAATCCATCCCTGAAATGAGCTGTTCGCTTGCATAGCTCCCGCCATCTCTCATACACGAGCGCCCCGTCCCTGAAAATGGTCGTGCCCCTGTTCCAACCAGCACCCAAAGTGGCAATAGTACCTGTTGGTTACAGGTTCCTCTCACACTGTGTGATTACGACTAGTTCTTTTGAGCACCCACAATCAAATCGAAAGCAGGGTGGTAGGGTCTCTGGGGCAAACATGAAAAGCCCCAGTGTGCAGCCGCAGTTTGGGGAAGGGGGTGCTTCTTGTTGGGCTTTCTTTCGGCACTAGGGGGCACCAGCCTCCTTCAGAATCTGACCCGCACTTGCACACACCTAACACATCTTTGTTGTGGCTTTATTCCTCCATATTAGGGCATCTGTCCAATTAAAGGGAAGAATCCAGAGAGGAAAATGAAATAAAATGCCATTCAGAGTTCACGTAGGGACTGTGAAAGACTTGCTCTCCAACTACTGTGAAAACTCCCAAGAGTGGCCCCTGAATTCTGATTTTCACTTGGGCAGGTACAACTTGTGATTTCCAGTGTGAATGATGTCTGTTCTTATGCGCCAAGAGTAGGACCCCCACCCTCATCACATCTGGTCCCACTGACGTCAAACACCCCGTCTTTCACCCAGCAGGTACATGGACCACAGTTTTCAATGCAACTTCCACTGTGAAATGAGGAAACAGAAACTTAGTTCCTATTCATAGCTTCCAGATTCAGCTCTGAGACTGGGGAACCCCAAAACATTGCTCTTTTCAGTGAAGATGTATTTACAAACATCCTAATAGAACTGACAGAAAATGATTCCTCCAGGGGTGTAAAATAAAACTTCTCCAACAGAAGAACTGAGACTCCATTTCCACCCTGGTAATTCAGCTGATTCCTTGCACAAGCTCACGTTTGGAGTGGATAGCGATTTGCATCTGTATCAAGGCAGGGACATGAAACATTTACTCTACACCAAATGCCAAGGCAGCTGCAGAGAGTTCTGCAGTTTACTTACTGCACACAGCAGGACTCAGCTCAGGGGCCCAAACTCAGCACTGCCTCGTCCTCTAACCGACACAACGGTGTCATCTGCTCACCAAGCGGCGTACCCCCAAGGCAGTGTCTGTGAGGAGGAGGGTGCTCTTCTAATTCGTGCAGAGCACCCCGTGGACTAGCAGAGATCCTGCCAGTGAATATGCCTTCCATGGTTTATCCTGTTTAACCCTGTTAATGACTACACCCCTACGAGGTGGTGCCTATCTTACCAACTTCACAGCCGAGGAACCTGCCTCCTTTCCCACGTGACACAGCCAGTGGGTGGCAAAGCTGGAATCGAACCCAAGTCCCCGGTGTCTAAGCATCTCCTAGGATGTCCTGGTGCAGACAGTGAAAAGCTGTATGGTCGCCATTGTCAATCCGACCCCCAACGTGCACGTGCCGTCCCAGGGGGAAGAGCCACCACGTGATCATCCCCACCCTCCCCTCACCTACGCTCCAAAGAAGTATGTGAAAATGAACAGAAAAACTGCAAGGCTGCTGCATTAGCTATTCATTGTGAAGCACCACATATAAGCAAGTATATAAAACGCATAAAGTGAACACTCCTATAATCACAAAAGTCAAGAAATTACCAGCACTTGAGAAGACACCTTTCCATTAGTCCCCTCCTAGTCATTACCGCTGCCCTCATCCCTAGAGGTAACCTTATCCTGACTCTAATGTGAAAGGTTTATATTTTGATATGCAAATCCCTGAACAATATGGCTAAATTCATTCAATATTCATTAACCATCTATCTTATGTGGGTCAGGGCCTCTGTTTGAGGCACGTGAAATAGTAAGATCCTTCCCTTCACCGAGCTTACATTCTAGCAAATTTGTGAACTTGATATAAATATCACGCAGACATATAGCACCATATTTCTTCTGTACATTGTGATATTCACTTCATTCTGTGTTAGCTACAGATAACTTTCATTGTGCTACACAGTATTCCACACACAAATATTTTCTATTTCTTCATTCCATTATGGATGGACATCGGGTTTGCATCCACTTTGACACTCTTGAGTTTTCTCCTGTATGTATCCAGATGTACAGGAGAATGAAATCTCTAGGACACACATCTATGAGTAGACTTGCTAGGCAATTAAGATATGCAAACCCTCAAATTTACTAGAAAATAAAACTACTTTCCAAAAAGGGTTCCACCTATCTACCATCTCACCAGCCATGCCTGCTGCTGCTGCTGCTGCTAAAGTCACTTCAGTCATGTCCGACTCTGTGTGACCCCTTGACAGAAGCCCACCAGGCTCCCCCGTCCCTGGGATTCTCCAGCCATGCCTGAGTTCCTGTTAAAGCCACAATTTTACAAATACTTGTCAGACAATCAGAGGTGTTAGTGATGTCTTGATGTCATCTTGTTTTGCATCTCTAAACATGCATTGGTCTTTTGGATTTCCTCTTCTCCGAAGTGTCTAGTCTTTTGCTCACTGACAGTGAAATACATGAGCAAGCCTGATCTTGAGTATATGTCTAACACTGCAAGTCTACAGGTTGTCATCATAATTTAGATGTCACTGGTCTTTTTTTAACTGTTTATTTTTTGGTCATGTCACAAAACATACATAATCTTAGTTCTCCAATCAGGGATTGAACCCACACCCCATGCAGTGGAAATGTGAAGGCTTGACCACTGGACTGCCAGGGAGGTCCCTAGGTGTTATTGTTGAGACAATGACAGTTGTACCACCAGCTAATCAGGTCTAGAATTTGTTTAGCACCTACTGTAGGGTGGTGTTGGAGAAGACTCTTGAGAGTCCCTTGGACTGCAAGGAGATCCAACCAGTCCATTCTAAAGGAGATCAGTCCTGGGTGTTCATTGAAAGGACTGATGCTAAAGTTGAAACTCCAATACTTTGGCCACCTCATGCGACGAGTTGACTTACTGGAAAAGACTCTGATGCTGGGAGGGATTGGGGGCAGGAGGAGAAGGGGACGACAGAGAGTGAGATGGCTGGATGGCATCACCGACTCGATGGACATGAGTTTGAGTGAACTCCGGGAGTTGGTGATGGACAGGGAGGCCAGGCGTGCTGTGATTCATGGGGTCGCAAAGAGTCGGACACGACTGAGCGACTGAACTGAACTGAACTGATAGGACAGACACTATGCCAAGAAAACTACAGCAGGAAGTCACCTCAAAAGGTAATTTCAAGGTAATTGTTAATAGAAGCAAAACAACAATCTAAAAACAACTCTTTATCATCTGATTCAAGATAATGGTTTAGCTTAAAAAATAAAATTATTAAATTACCAGGAAAAAAAGCTGTTTTTCTTTGAAGATACTCTATTAATAGGACACTTTACAGGAAAACAACAAAAAAAAGGAAAACAGAAGAAAAAATTTTACTTCCTCAATCTACCAAGATCAAGGGAGAGGCTCATGTTACTGAAGGATACTTTACTCTGTGGGAGAATTAGAAACGGAGACCTTGTGACGTTTGCTCCCAGTTTGTGAAAGCAGGAGGGAATTCATATTCATTGAGTGTTTCTACACCAGGCATACTTACTTCATCTAATACTCAACAAACTCTATAACGTGGGTGTTTTTCATTTTATAACTACTGCTATAGTAGTTTTGAGAGGTTGTGAAACTGTGCAAAGGCTATTCCATAAAAGGCAGTGGACCTAAGGTTTGAACTTGTCTACCTTGCTCCAAGAGCTTCCCTTGTAGCTCAGTGGTAAAGAATCCACCTACCAGTGCAGGAGACATGGGTTTAATCCCTGGGTCGGGAAGATCTTCTGGAGAAGGAAATGGCAACCCACTCCAGTATTCTTGCCTGGAGAATTCCATGGACAGAGGAGCCTAGGAGGCTACAGTCCATGCAGTTCCAAAAGAGGCGGACATGACTGAGCAATTAAACAACATACAACCTCTCTCTGAAAGTCTTCACATAATGACACCACAATCCCTAAGGAGTGGATCCAGTAAGCATGCCAAAAATGAGAATGCTGTTGCTAAAGAACAGGAAAGCAATTGAGCCAGAACTTAAGTCACATTGACCGGAGTTGGGGCAGTGAGGAGAATTTACCACAGAAGCCATTATTCTTCACCATCTGTTAGGCTTTCAGAGGAGGGATGGTGAACTGCTGAAGTGATTTTCTGGTGTACTTTGTGAGCAGTTGAAGATCCCCAAAGGACCCTCTATCTAAATTCTCTCTCTGACACACGTACCCCAATGTTCATTGCAGCACTGTTTATAATAGCTAGGACATGGAAGCAACCTAGATGCCCATCGGCAGACAAATGGATAAGAAAGCTGTGGTACATACACACAATGCAATATTACTCAGCTATTAAAAAGAATGCATTTGAGTCAGTTCTAATGAGGTGATGAAAATGAAGCCTATTATACAGAGTGAAATAAGCCAGAAAGAAAAACACCAATACAGTATACTAACACATATACATGGGATTTAGAAAGATGGTAATGATAACCCTATATGCAAGAAAGCAAAAGAGACACAGATGTATAGACCAGTCTTTTGGACTCTGTGGGAGAGGGTGAGGGTGGGATGATTTGAGAGAATGGCATTGAAACATGTATACTACCATACGAGAAACAGATCGCCAGTCCAGGTTCGATGCATGGGACAGGGTGCTCAGGGCTGGTGCACTGGGATGACCCTGAGGGATGGGATGGGCAGGGAGGTGGGAGGGGTGTTCAGGATGGGGAACGCATGTACACCCATGGCTGATTCATGTCAATGTATGGCAAAACCACTACAATATTGTAAAGTAATTAGCCTCCAATTAAAATAAATTGAAAAAATAAATTATCTTTCTGACTTACTATTCTATCTTTAAAAAAAAAAAAAACTTAGTAGCTCTCCTTTTAAAATGAATTGCCGGAGAGCACGGGAAGATGGCGGAGAGCCTGTGAAAAAGCCCCAAGCCAGCCCCGCCCACAGAACCAGGCTCGGAATGGAGCCAGCCGGCAGCAGGCGGCCCAGCCCCCAGCCCCCGCCGACGCAGGCAGGGAGGGCGGCCAGCGTTGGGGCGGGGGCAGCCGCGGCCCCAGAGAGGCTTCCTGTGCCAAACTGCAGGCAGGCTTCCTTGCTGGCCAGGACTTCTTGGGTTCGGGCCGGTCGATATCCGCCTGAGAAGCTGCGCTGGTTGTACTCCCAGAAAACCGAGCGGCAGGGACCAGGAAGGCGATAACTTGCAGCGACCGCGCTCGCCAAACGCCTGGTCACCTGAGCTGCTAGGACCGGGGAAGGCACAAAACGCAGGCCCAGCCAAGTCTGCGCCTTTGTGGAGTACCCGAGGACCTGAACCTGAGCCGCTCAGACCTGGGAAGTGCATGCAACCCAGCGCCACCCGCGGACAGCTTGCAGCAGAGCAAACTAAAGCCTAAGCAGCATAAACAGGGAAAGCACACACACCTCGAGCGGGAGCATTCCCAGTGTAGCCGAGACACCGTGAGCACTCCCCATAGACACCAGGGATATTTGTTAGCTGTTCCTCCCTCCCTATAACAGGACTGAATAGGAGAGCTGCGGGAAAAAAAAAAGTGTCCACCACAGCATCCTGGTATCAGGACGGGAATTAGACACTGAGGAGACCAGAAAACAGACGAGGGAGAAGCCTTGAGCCTCCTGCAAGAATAAGACTGAAAACCAGAGGCAGAGGCTTAAGGCCAAATCCTGAGAACACCAGAGATCTCCGGTTCCAGAGAACATTAATTGATAGGTACTCATCAAAGGCCTCCATACATACACTGAAACCAGGCACCACCCAAGGGTCAACAAGTTTCAGTGAAAAACATACTACACAAGCTATCCAGCAACACAGGAGAATAGCACTGAGCTTCAATATACAGGCTGCCCAAAGCCACCCCAAACCCACTGACATCTCAAACTCATTACTGGATACTTCATTGCACTCCAGAGAGAAGAAATCCAGATCCACCCACCAGAACATCTACCCAAGCTTCCCTAACCAGGGAACCTTGACAAGTCACCCAACCAACCTTACACACAACGAGGTAACTACATAATAAAGAGAACTCCACAGACTGTCAGAAGACGCAAAGGCCACCCCAAACACAGCAATTTAAGCAAGATGAAGAGGCAGAGAAATACCCAACAAGCAAAGGAACAGGATAAATGCCCACCAACACAAACAAAAGAGGAAGATATAGGGAACCTACCCAATAAAGAATTTCGAATTTTAATTGTGAAAATGATTCAAAATCTGGAAAGCAAAATGGAGTTACAGATAAATAATCTGGAGAAAAGGATTGAGAATATGGAAGAAACGTTCAATAAGGAATTAGAGGAAATAAAAAAGAGTCAATATACAATGAATAATACAATAGATGAGATCAGAAACACTCTCGAGGGCACAAACAGTAGAATAACGGAGGCAGAAGACAGGATAAGCGAGCTAGAAGATAGAATTGTAGAAATAAATGAAACCGAGTCGGAAAAAGAAAAAAGAATTTAAAAAAATGAGGACAATATTAGAGACATATGGGACAATATTAAACACCGCAACATTCGAATCATAGGAGTCCCAGAAGAAGAAGACAAAAAGAAAGACCGTGAGAGAATACTTGAGGAGATAATAGTTGAAATTTTCCCTAAAATGGGGAAGGAAATAATCACCCAAGTCCAAGAAACACAGAGAGTCCCTAACAGGATAAACCCAAGGCGAAATACCCCAAGGCACATATTAATCAAATTAACAAAGATCAAACACAAAGATAAAATATTAAAAGCAGCAAGGGAAAAACAACAAATAACACACAAGGGGATCCCCATAAGGATAACAACTGATCTTTCAGCAGAAACTCTACAGGCTAGGAGGGAATGGCAACACATACTTAAAGTGATGAAAGAAAATAACCTACAGCCCAGATTACTGTACCCAGCAAGGATCTCATTCAAATATGAAGGAGAAATCAAAAGCTTTACAGACAAGCAAAAGCTGAGAGAATTCAGCATCACCAAACCAGCTCTCCAACAAATACTAAAGGATCTTCTCTAGACTGGAAACACAGAAAGGGTATATAAACTTGAACCCAAAACAATAATGAAAATGGCAATGGGATCAAACTTATCAATAATCACCTTAAACGTAAATGGGTTGAATGCCCCAACCAAAAGACAAAGGCTGGATGAATGGATACAAAAACAAGACCCCCATATATGTGTCTACAAGAGACCCACCTCAAATTGAGGGACACATACAGACTGAAAGTGAAGGGCTGGAAAAAGATATTCCACGCAAATAGAGACCAAAAGAAAGCAGGAGTAGCAATACTCATATCAGGTAAAATTGATTTTAAAACAAAGACTGTGAAAAGAGACAAAGAAGGAAACTACATAATGATCAAAGGATCAATCCAAGAAGAAGATACAACAATTATAAATATTTATGCACCCAACATAAGAGCACCGCAATATGTAAGACAATTACTAACAATTATGAAAGGGGAAATTAACAATAACACAATAATAGTGGGAGACTTTAATACCCCACTTACATCTATGGGTAGATCAACTAATCAGAAAATTAACAAGGAAACACAAACTTTAAATGATACAATAGACCAGTTAGACCTAATAGATATCTATAGGACATTTCACCCCAAAACAATGAATTTCACCTTTTTCTCAAGCGCACATGGAACCTTTTCCAGGATAGATCACATTCTGGGCCACAAATCTAGCCTTGGTAAATTCAAAAAAATTGAAATCATTCCAAGCATCTTTTCTGACCACAATGCAGTAAGATTAGATCTCAATTACGGGAGAAAAACTATTAAAAATGCCAACATATGGAGGCTGAACAACACACTGCTGAATAATGAACAAATCATAGAAGAAATCAAAAGAGAAATTAAAATATGCATAGAAATGAATGAAAATGAAAACTAAACAACCCAAAACCTCTGGGACACTGTAAAAGCAGTGCTAAGGGGGAAGTTCATAGCAATACAGGCACACCTCAAGAAACAAGAAAAAAGTCAACTAAATAACCTAACTCTACATCTAAAGAAACTAGAAAAGGAAGAAATGGAGAACCCCAGGGTTAGCAGAAGGAAAGAAATCATAAAAATTAGGGCAGAGATAAATGCAAAAGAAACAAAAGAGACCATAGCAAAAATCAACAAAGCCAAAAGGGGGTTCTTTGAGAAGGTAAATAAAATTGACAAACCACTAGCCAGACTCATCAAGAAAGAAAGGGAGAAGAACCAAATCAATAAAATTAGAAATGAAAATGGAGAAATCACAACTGACAATACAGAAATACAAAGGATTATTAGAGAATACTATCAGCAATTATATGGCAATAAAATGAATAACTTGGAAGAAATGGACAAATTCCTAGAAAAGTACACCTTACCAAAACTGAACCAGGAAGAAATAGAAAATCTGAACAGACCCATCACAAGCACGGAAATAGAGGAAGTAATCGGAAAGCTTCCAGCAAACAAAAGCCCAGGTCCAGACGGCTTCAGAGCTGAATTCTACCAAAAATTTAGTGAAGAGCTAACACCTATTCTACTCAAACTCTTTCAGAAAATTGCTGAGGAAGGAAAACTTCCAAACTCATTCTATGAGGCCACTATCACCCTAATCCCAAAACCTGGTAAAGATCCCACAAAAAAAGAAAACTACAGGCCAATATCACTGATGAACATAGATGCAAAAATCCTTAACAAAATTCTAGCAATCAGAATCCAACAACACATTAAGAAGGTCATACATCATGACCAAGTGGGCTTTATCCCAGGAATGCAAGGATTCTTCAATATCCGCAAATCAATCAACGTAATACACCACATTAACAAACTGAAAAATAAAAATGATATGATTATCTCAATAGATGCAGAGAAAGCCTTCGACAAAATTCAACATCCGTTTATGATAAAAACCCTCCAGAAAGTGGGAATAGAAGGGACATATCTCAACATAATAAAAGCTATATACGACAAACCCATAGCAAACATTATCCTCAATGGTGAAAAACTGAAAGCATTTCCCCTAAAGTCAGGAACAAGACAAGGGTGCCCACTCTCACCACTACTATTCAACATAGTTCTGGAAGTTTTGGCTACAGCAATCAGAGCAGAAAAAGACATAAAAGGAATACAAATTGGAAAAGAAGAAGTAAAACTCTCACTGTTCGCTGATGACATGATCCTCTACACAGAAAACCCTAAAGACTCTACCAGAAAATTACTAGAGCTAATCAATGAATACAGTAAAGTTGCAGGATATAAAATCAACACATAGAAATCCCTTGCATTCCTATACACTAATAATGAGAAAATAGAAAGAGAAATTAAGGAAACTATTCCATTCACTGTTGCAACAAAAAGAATTAAATACTTAGGAATATATCTACCTAAGGAAACAAAAGACTTGTACATAGAAAACTATAAAACACTAGGGAAAGTAATCAAAGAGGACACTAATAGATGGAGAAATATATTGTGTTCGTGGATTGGAAGAATAAATATTGTGAAAATGAGTATACTACCCAAAGTAATTTATACATTCAATGCAATCCCTATCAAGCTACCAACGATATTTTTCACAGAACTAGAACAAATAATCTCACAATTTGTATGGAAATACAAAAAACCTCGAATAGCCAAAGCAATCTTGAAGAAGAAGAATGGAACTGGAGGAATTAACCTGCCAGAATCAGGCTCTACTACAAAGCCACAGTCATCAAGACAGTATGGTACTGGCATAAAGACAGAAATATAAATCAATGGAACAAAACAGAAAGCCCAGAGATAAACCCACGCACCTATGAACACCTTATCTTCGACAAAGGAGGCAAGAATATAAAATGGAGAAAAGACAGTCTCTTTAACAAGTGGTGCTGGGAAAACTGGTCAGCCACTTGTAAAAGAATGAAACTAGAACACTTCCTAACACCATACACCAAAATAAACTCAAAATGGATTAGAGAGCTAAATGTAAGACCAGATTCTATAAAACTCCTAGAGGAGAACGTAGGCAAAACACTCTCTGACATAAATCACAGCAGGATCCTCCAAGACCCACCTCCCAGAATATTGGAAATAAAAGCAAAAATAAACAAATGGGACCTAATTAAAATCAAAAGCTTCTGCACAGCGAAAGAAACTCTAAGCAATGTGAAAGGACAGCCTGCTGAATGGGAGAAAATAATAGCAAATGAAGCAACTGATAAAGGATTAATCTCCAAAATATACAAGCAGCTCCTACAGCTCAATTCCAGAAAACTAAGTGACCCAATCAAAAAATGGGCCAAAGAACTAAACAGACATTTCTCCAAAGACATACAGATGGCTAACAAACCCATGAAAAAATGCTCAACATCCCTCATAATCAGAGAAATGCAAATCAAAACCACAATGAGATACCATTTCACACCAGTCAGAATGGCTGCTATCCAAAAGTCTACATGCAATAAATGCTGGAGAGGGTGTGGAGAGAAGGGAACCCTCTTACACTGTTTGTGGGAATGCAAACTAGTACAGCCACTATGGAGAACAGTGTGGAGATTCCTCAAAAAACTGGAAATAGAACTGCCATATGATCCAGCAATCGCACTCCTGGGCATACACACCGAGGAAACCAGAATTGAAAGAGACACGTGTACTCCAATGTTCATTGCAGCACTGTTTATAATAGCCAGGACATGGAAGCAACCTAGATGTCCATCTGCAGACGAATGGATAAGAAAGCTTTGGTACATATACACAATGGAGTATTTTTCAGCCATCAAAAAGAATGCATTTGAATCAGTTTTAATGAGGTGGATGAAATTGGAGCCAATTATACAGAGTGAAGTAAGCCAGAAAGAAAAACACCAATACAGTATACTAACGCATATATATGGAATTTAGAAAGACGGAAACCTGAACCCTGTATACGAGACTGCAAAAGAGACACAGACATATAGAACAGTCTTTGGGACTCTGTGGGAGAGGGTGAAGGTGGGATGATTGGGGAGAACGGCATTGTAGCATGTATATTATCATAAGTGACCAGTCCTGGATCGACACATGATACAGGATGCTTGGGGCTGGTGCACGGGGATGACATGGAGGGAGGATATGGGGAAGAGGGAGGTGGGAGGGGGGTTCAAGAAAGGGAACACATGTACACCCAGGGCGGACTCATGTCAATGTATGGCAAAACCAACCAATATATTAATGTAAGGTAATTTGCCTCCAATAAAATACATTAAAAAAAAGGAAAAAAAAAGATAAAATGAATTGCCTGGGTGGGGAAAGCAAGGGTCAAGAGCTCTGGGAAACTGCAGCTTAGTTCTGAGGGACTCTTGAGACACCTGACTTGTCCGTGGCAAGTAGGCAGTTATATAAATGGTCTGGGAAACAGAGGAGAGATACAGGCTGGAGGTAGTGAACTATGGAACCATGACTAAAGCCAGGTGCAAAGACGAGAGCACCCAAGGGATTAAGACAATGCATGAGTCAGGGTCCCACTCTGCTCCTAGTGTTTATCAATTCAGAGTTTGGAACTACAAAGTCCTAAACACCCAGAGCAAACACAGATGGTCCAAAATGACTCAAGATTCTCTCCAGAATGTCAGCAGCAGAAAAACCCAATGATCCAGATACTGTTTTTCCTCCAAAGACTTAATTGTTTATAAGAGATCTAATCTCTTCAAGCTAACTCATTTGCAATCCAATCTCTTAGGACAAGAGACCAGGAGAGGCAGCCTAATTTCAGTTATCTTTTTACAGTACCTGTAGGAACCTATCCTTCAGTCTGCGTTCCTGTGGCGTACTGCTATCTTCTACTAATACAAGGACAGATTTCTCAGATGTCTTAATTCCTATCTAAAATCACCTAACTGCAAAGGCTGGCTACTGTCCCTATTCACAGGGAGTCTGGATGGGAAAGACTTGGAAATATTCTTAGGAAATTGATCAGTTGGGGGAAAAAAGTCAAACTCATGGATCAACATAATCCAAGAATATTAAAAGTTAAGTCCAGGTGAGTCAATTACATTACGAGATTAGGAACTCAGATAACTGATTCAAATAATTCTAATATTTCCATCATCAAAATATTTTTGACTATCTTCAATGTGATTTTTTTGTTTTAATCAATGCTTTTTTAATTTCAGTTGTCCCTAAATTAAACTGTACATCAGTGGAATGCCAACATATAGAGAGAATGAAGTTAATACAGACCGGAAGCTTTTCTAGTTTCACAAATGACCTTTTAAAGCATAAAGTAATTGTACTAACTACATACATACACAGTAATTTACTAACCAAATGTACTGTGGACAGGTGGAAAACGGTAGAGAAGTGGTTGTGGCAGACGGTTGAATTAAAACTGAGGAAACAGAAAGATCTTCAGAGCAGTTTGGGAAATTATCTCAAAGAACTCAACCAAGACTGCACACAGATTAAATTCTATTTCAGGGTAAAGGGAAAAGGCAACAGGTATTGTAGACAAAGCAAATAATGAATAAACACATATTTGAGAACTGTTACCAAAATACACATATCTCTACTAATGGCTCTGCAAGATGCTACCTAGAATAAATCTACACTTTGCAGACAATGAGCTTTTCCTTAGCTGGAATCTGGTAACTCCAACCATTTTAGAATCAATCATATAAAACTGAAAACTGCCTATGAACATGATTTCTTATCAGCAGAATTCTTCTCAAACCATTTGTGTTAACACCAACTTAGGCATGGTTTCTTTCAAAAACACATAAAAGCTGAGTCTACTAAAGATACTGAAAAGACTGAGAATTTCTCATCTTCCCAGCTGACAACAGCATCTCTTCAAAACTTTATATGAGCCTTGAAAAACAAAGGCTTTCAGAGGCAGGGCAAGTTACAAAGGTTAGACGTGACCCTAAAACGCAAAGTATATGCCCTGCCCCAAAGCAGAAAAATGTTCAAGTTCAAGCTTTGTTTCTTTACAAGATAGGCATTTTTCCCATTACAGATAAGGAAAATATATATATACAGGTACACTCCTCATGGAGTCGTCACTTTGAAACCCCTGTACTAAGGACATTCTTCAAAGCAACATGAACAAGAGGAGACTAGAAAATCTAACAATCCAACAATTAAATGCTATACAGTCATTTAAAACTTTTCTAAGAGCTGATGACAGAATTTATTTTTTCAATTATTGTCATCATTTTATTCACAAACATTCCTCAATATTTAAGTGAGTTTAACAAGAAAATTAGATAACAGTTCAATACTTAGATTTTGTAGTAAGGTTAGAGTTCAAATCCCCCTCTGCCACCAACTAGCATTGAGACCGTAGGGAGGTTACTTGTAAAATAGGTAAAACGAAAACTTCTTTTATAAAACTTATGGGAATTAAAATAAGATCTATGTATAGTTGTAGTTCACTTCAGTCACTTAGTCGTATCTGACTGTTGGCGACCCCATGAATCGCACCATGCCAGGCCTCCCTGTTCATCACCAACTCCCTAAGTTAACCCAAACTCATGTCCATTGAGTCGGTGATGCCATCCAGCCATCTCATCCTCTGTCATCCCCTTCTTCTCCTGCCCCCAGTCCCTCTCAGGATCAGGGTCTTTTTCAATAAGTCAGCTCTGCATGAGGTGGCCAAAGTATTGGAGTTTCAGCTTTAGCATCAGTCCTTCCAATGAACACCCAGGACTGATCTCCTTTAGAATGGACTGGTTGGATCGCCTTGCAGTCCAAGGCACTCTCAAGAGTCTTCTCCAACACCACAGTTCAAAAGCATCGATTCTTTGGCACTCACCTTTCTTCACAGTCCAACTCTTACATCCATACATGACCACCGGAAAAACCATAGCCTTGACTAGATGGACCTTGGTTGGCAAAGTAATGTCTCTGCTTTTTAATATGCTGTCTAGGTTGGTCATAACTTTCCTTCCAAGGAGTAAACGTCTTTTAATTTCATGGCTTGCAATCACCATCTGCAGTGACTTTGGAGCCCAAAAAAATAAAGTCGCACACTGTTTCGCCCATCTATTTGCCATGAAGTGATGGGACCAGATGCCATGATCTTAGTTTTCTAAATGTTGAGCTTTAAGCCAACTTTTTCACTCCCCTCTTTCACTCTCATCAAGAGGCTTTTTAGTTCCTCTTCACTTTCTGCCATAAGGGTGGTGTCTTCTGCATATCTGAGGTTATTGATATTTCTCCCAGCAATCTTGATTCCAGCTTGTGCTTCTTCCAGCCCAGCGTTTCTCATGATGTACTCTGCATATGAGTTAAATAAGCAGGGTGACAATATACAGCCTTGATGTATTCCTTTTCCTATTTGGAACCAGTCTGTTGTTCCATGTCCAATTCTAACTGTTGCTTCCTGACCTGCATATAGGTTTCTCAAGAAGCAGGTCAGGTGGTCTGGGATTCCCATCTCTTTCAGAGTTTTCCACAGTTTGTTAAGATCCACACAGTCAAAGGCTTTGGCATAGTCAATAAAGCAGAAATAGATGTTTTTATGGAACTCTCTTGCTTTTTCCATGATCCAGTGGATGTTGGCAATTTGATCTCTGGTTCCTCTGCCTTTTCTAAAACCAGCTTGAACATCTGGAAGTTCATGGCTCACGTATTGCTGAAGCCTGGCTTGGAGAATTTTGAGCATTACTAGCATCTGAGATGAGTGCAATTGTGCAGTAGTTTGAGCATTCTTTGGCATTGCCTTTCTTTGGGATTGGAACGAAAACTGCCCTTTTCCAGTCCTGTGGTCACTGCTGAGTTTTCCAAATTTGCACCCTTAGAAGAAATGGAGTAGCCATCATGGTCAACAAAAGAGTCTGAAATGCAGTACTTGGATGCAATCTCAAAAACGACAGAATGATCTCTGTTCGTTTCCAAGGCAAGCTATTCAATATCATAGTAATCCAAGACTATGCCCCAACCAGTAATGCTGAAGAAGCTGAAGTTGAATGGTTCTATGAAGACTTACAAGACCTTTTAGAACTAACACCCAAAAGAGATGTCCTTTTCATTCTAGGGGACTGGAATGCAAAAGTAGGAAGTCAAGAAACACCTGGAGTAACAGGCAAATTTGGCCTTGGAGCACGGAATGAAGCAGGGCAAAGTTCTGCCAAGAGAACGCACTGGTCATAGCAAACACCCTCTTCCAACAACATGAGAAGACTCTACACATGGGCATCCCCAGTCAACACCGAAATCAGATTGATTATATTCTTTGCAGCCAAAGATGGAGAAGCTCTATGCAATCAGCAAAAACAAGACCGGGAGCTGATTGTGGCTCAGATCATGAACTCCTTATGGCCAAATTCAGACTTAAATTGAAGAAAGTAGAGAAAACCACTAGACCTAAATCAAATCCCTTACAGTGGAAGTAAGAAATAGATTTAAGGGACTAGATCTGATAGAGTGCCTGATGAACTATGGACGGAGGTTCGTGACATTGTACAGGAGACAGGGACCAAGACCATCCCCATGGAAAAGAAATGCAAAAAAGCAAAATGGCTGTCTGAGGAGGTTCTTACAAACAGCTAAGAAAAGAAGCGAAGCGAAAAGCAAAGGAGAATAGGAAAGATATAAGCATCTGAATCCAGAGTTCCAAAGAACAGGAAGGAGAGATAAGAAAGCCTTCCTCAGTGATCAATGCAAAGAAATAGAGGAAAACAACAGAATAGGAAAAACAAGAGATCTCTTCAAGAAAGTCAGAGATACCAAGGGAACATTTCGCAAAGATAGGCTCGATAAAGGACAGAAATGGTAGGGACCTAACAGAAGCAGAAGATATTAAGAAGAGGTGGCAAGAATACACAGAAGAACTGTACAAAAAAGACCTTCACGACCCAGATAATCACGATGGTGGGATCACTCACCTAGAGCCAGACATCCTGGAATATGAAGTCAAGTGGGCCTTAGAAAGCATCAGTACGAACAAAGCTAGTGGAGGTGAAGGAATTCCAGTTGAGCTATTTCAAATCCTAAAAGATGATGCTGTGAAAGTGCTGCACTCAATATGTATAGTCATAAGCATATACTGAGCAACTGAACTGAACTGAAGCATATATATATATATATATATATATATAGTTGTAAGCACAGTTCCGAGAATACAGCAATCAATAATTGATGACAAATTTCTAACAAAGCTTTTAGCTAATCATGGACATATTTTGCAGTTACCTCATTCTAGTATTACCAAGGACCAAGGGTTAGGATCAAGCAATTTTACACAAGACACATTCTGGAAGACATGTGTTGAGTTCAGCTGGTTTGTTTTAAATGGATGGGTTCTGTAACCCATGGACTTAATCTGCAAAGCCCAAACTCAGTCTTAATACTTTAAAACTCAGTACCCTGGAGATTTCAATTGAATATTTGCCCAAGTCGATTCAGAACTTCTTTAACACATAAAGAAGATTTACCTGTAAATTTCATGAAGCCGAACTCAGATGATAATTCCCAGTCCAGCTGTGCTGAGACTGCTAAATTTTCACTGCAAACTGCCTTATGTTTTATAGTTTCTTCTACCCCGGGGCTCCCCAGCCATACTCACAGAGAGGAGCCATCCTGCTCGCTGGGCTGGGCTGGGCTCTGCTTAGTCGCTCAGTCGTGTCCTGCTCTCGGCATCCGGCTATTCACACTGCAGTCTGTAGAAGCGCTCCACTGGTTTCACCTGGAGCTTGCTAGCAATGCAGACTCTTAAGCTCCCTCTCAGCCTTCCCAAATCAAAATCTGCATTTTAGTGAGACCCCCAGGTGACCCACAGGAATGTTAACACTGGAGGAGCACTGCCCCACAGTACTTGTGTGCTGTACTGTGCTAAGTAGCTTCAGTCGTGTCCAACACTTTGTGACCCCGTGGACTGCAGCCCACCAGGCTCCTCTGTACATGGGATTATCCAGGCAAGAGTACTGGAGCAGGTTGCCGTGCCCTCCTCCAGGGGATCTTCCCCACCCAGGAATCAAACCCGCAGTTCTTACATCGGCAGATGAGTTCTTTACCACTAGCACCACCTGGGAAGCCCTAGTCCATGCTGCATTTTAATTAACATGATCCTCACAAGGTTCCAGGAGCCACTGAAAGATATCGGGTGAACTGAGTTTACCTGAGACCCTGTAGCGATGACACAGGCTACGAGTCCTTTCCTTTGTGTTTTATGTTCTCTCGTTAGTTAAGAAACACATCGACCATATTATCTTCATCTCACAGAAAACTGAATTATCTTACTGGCTGAATTATTCCTCAAGTTAATTACCCATATACAATAGTCCCCCCCTCACTCACAGTTTTGCTGTTTCAGTCACCCACAGCTAACCAGAGTTCAAAAATATTATAAATGGAAAATTCCAGAGAGAAACAATTCGAGTTTTAAACTGTGTGCTGCTTTGAGTAACAGGGATGTAATTCGCACTGTCTGGCTGCCCCCTGCCCAGAATCCTCAACCACCAACACGGTCCACACCAGACATCCAGAATCAGGAGATCAACAGCAGCCTAG
Source organism: Moschus berezovskii (assembly GCF_049115385.1). Taxonomy (NCBI): domain Eukaryota; kingdom Metazoa; phylum Chordata; class Mammalia; order Artiodactyla; family Moschidae; genus Moschus; species Moschus berezovskii. The sequence continues at coordinate 107,454,563 of NC_142468.1, read as the reverse complement.
CGATATTCACAATGCCTCTATCACTCACATTACTTCATTTCATCATGTGGGCATTTCAACATCTCACAAGGAGGAGGAATACAGGAAAATAAGATACTGTGAGAGACCACATTCAGGTAACTTTTATTACAGGATAGTGTTACAAAGGGGCTTCCCTGGTGGCTTAGATGGTGAAGAATCGCCTGCAATTCAAGAGACCTGGGTTCAACCCTGGGTTAGGAAGATCCCCTGAAGAAGGGAGTGGCTACCCACTCCAGCATTCTTTGCCTGGAGAATCCCAAGGAGCCTGGCAGGACTCAGCCCAGGGGGGCGGTCACAAAGAGTTTGGACACAACTGAGCGACTAGGTATACACAGTGTTGCAAATATTATATTTTATTGTTGTTTGTTGTTATTCTCTTACTGTGACTAATCTATAAACTTTACAGTAGCTATGTATGTACAGGAAAAAATATATATATATAGGGTTCAACACTATCTGCAGCTTTAGGCATTCAGAGGGGCTTGAAACACATTCCATGTGGATAAGGGGGGACCACTGTATCTCTCCAGTTTGGTTTTTAACTTTATAAGCAAATAATAGCAGCTGAAAACTCTAAGACTTCCCTAGCACCATTTTGTATTCGAATATATTTCCATCATTTGTAAAAGATATCTTATAAAGTTAAATACTATTTTCAGAAGCGCTATTTAAAAGCAGAATGTGTATGTGAAGCCACCATATATAAGTACTTACTGTATACAAGACACTGTGCTAAGTACTTCGAGTACATTATCAAACCTCAGTACAAGGCACCAGAACTATCTTACAGAGAAAATAAAGCTTACAGGTGATGAACTTGTCTAAGATCATACAGTTATTAAATAACAAATCTCAGATATAAGTCCAAGCCAAAAATTCACAATCACCACTGCTACTATGTCCATGTGGTCCACAGAATTCTCTGTGAGACTGAGCCAAATCAACAAGCAGTAAACGCTGCAAAAAGTCCTGCAGTCAAAACTACATCAACTATCTAATTTAAATTTATGGAGTATCAGCCAAACTTATTTGCTCATGGAGTCCTCCCCTTTCCTCCATACCTATAAACTGCTCTTAGACATATCACCCTTTAGATAGCGCAATGTAGTAACCTTTACATTTTTAAATGTTCTCTGTCACTCAACAGTTTTAAGGTGTATTAAGTGAAAATGAAAGTTGCTCAGTATCAGGGGCTCTCCAAGAAGGAATTCAATGCTTACATGTCAAAGTTATGGGCAGAACTGGTAACCCAAGAAATTTTACCAGCAAAATAACTTCTGGAATACAAATATTTCCACTTAAGTCAGATGTGCTTAAAAATGGAGGTAGCACCTAAGGTACAAAGATTTCAAATGGATAAAACAAATTAAGGTTTTAATTTGTTTTAATTTTCCGTTCCGTCGCTTAGTCGTGTCCGACTCTATGCGACCCCGTGGACTGTAGCCTACCAGGCTTCTCCGTCCATGGGATTCTCCAGGCAAGAATACTGGAGTGGGTTACCGTTTCCTTCTCCAGGGGATCTTCCCGACCCAGGGATCGAACCCGGGTCTCCCGCATTGGAGGCAGAAGCTTTAACCTCTGAGCCACCAGGGATTTTAAGCATCTTAAAATGCCCCAATTTTATCAAATACTGAATCTACTCACCAGACACAAGTTCCTTGAAAAACAGGAGAATTATTTCAAATGGTTAAGTGGGAGGTTAGAATAAAGAAATTTTAGAATGCAATGTTTCCAAAAACTCTACCTTCCCTGAACCATCTCTCAAGATTCTTACTTATTTATAAGACGAGGGAATAAATCAATTACAAGAAAAACATGGGATCCAGGAAATGGGGTTCAACTTAGAAGGATGGATTCTTCCTAGCATCAAGGCAAAGGGAAGCCCCAAGAGAGCTACGCATTCGCAACAGGCCCAGGAACCAAGCAGGCCACATCGGAGCAGGACAGGGCTCTGGCAGATTCCCCAGGAAAAATAAAAACAGGGAAATATGTGTGACCTCTGGAATCGCTATATTAGAGGCATTTTACAGACCTCTGAAAGAGGTCGGACAATTTAGCTAGACAGACAGCAAAAGCAAATTAAGTCAACAAAATAGGCAATTATTAATTCCAAGAGAAAAACAAAAGCTGCACAAGAAAGGCAGACATAACAGACCTACTTAGCTGAATACGGAACTACATTTACTTAGAGAGTTAAAATCTTCATTTAGTATTACAGGATGTTGGTAAGTAATCTCTTATATTAGGAGAAAACGAACATCACTGTAAATGCAGAGGAAACAAATAAGAGTTAATGTCACTGACTCTGGGGAGCTAGACGGGGTACAGGTGAGGGGCTGGGAGGCCTCTGGGTTTTGTTATGCAGTTTTTACTATTATTTAACTTTATAAACCCTGCACTTATTATTTTGGAGATATATAGATATCACTTAAAGAGAAAACATTTCTACAGCAGCTAATAGTACTCACCACTCTACCAAGAAAAGAAAATCAGTGTTGCTCCAACAGTTTTAGTATCACATGACAGGTACACTACTCCAAAGGACACTGGCTCTGCACTTAAAAAGATTTATGGTCTTTTAATGAGACCAAGACTTGGAAGAAAAGCAAGCAGATCTTTGGACACAGTCATATAATCTGGCCAGTGAGCACAGATTCAAACTCAACTGAACCACATCTCAACATACACAAAGCGAAGGAACTTTTTTAGGTCTTCTAAAAATATGCAATATGGCATTTGAAAAACCAACAAACCATTGTGTTCAGATAAGATAAATAAACGCACCTTTAAAAAAGGGAAAATAATTTTATTAAAAATATTTTCAGTATCCACAGGCAGGCTATAGTCAAAAATTCACTTACAGCACATTTCAATTTTATTCTGACAGAATGTTACAAACTTACTTCTACATGCAGGCATCAGTCTAGCCCAGAACTTCAAGGAAACGTTTTTTCTTAACCATCACACTTAATTATTCTTCCCTATTCAAAGGTACTTCAGACAAGAGACAGCAAACTCGGGGAAAAAAAGCAACATCATTAGTCTCAGATCTCAGTAAAGAACAGCCAACGAAGAAGAGAAGAACCAGGAGGCTGAAAGGGGAAAGTGCATGAGCTGTCTAAGTCTTTAGGAATCAAAACGCCTCGTTTCGTTTCCATTTCAGACTATACAGGCCCTCGCTTAAGCAGCCAGCACAGCGGCCTACCCTCCCCTCTTCTCCCTCAAAGACAGGGACCTCCTGCCCGCCCTACCCGCTGCCCTCCCCTCACACCGCCCCCACCGCAACACCGCAGACCCCTGTCACCCCTCCTCTGTCCCAAGGAGACCCCCGCGGTGAGCCCCTCCGGAAGGCCCCGGCTGGCGGGCCTGGTCAGCAGGCAGCCCAGCAGATCCGGAGGACGGTACCTCCCCTCCCCGCCTGCACCCACGCGTGGCGCAGAGGCCTCCCGTTCCCCCTCTCTCTGGGATCTAGAAACACTATTTCCCCTTGTCCTCCCTGCTCTAGATACGGTAACAGCGTGAAGCTGTGGCTAGCTCATGCCAGCCATCTCCTGATTTTAAGGCTGCCCGTATCCCTAAGCAACTCTTCCATTAACTTCTTTTCAACTGAACCAGCTAGGGCAATTCTATTACCAACCAGAACTCTAGTATCTCAAAGTCTTTTTGCACTTCATGTTCACTATACCTAACATGCTCAGCACTCAGCCCTTCCTACACCGAACAGCTCCTGGAGATTAAGTGTCAGACTTCTATCACCCTCCTCAGAGGGGCTTCCCTGACCACAAATGGAGTATTAGCTCCCACCTCCAGCACCCCCTTGGTCCCTTTCATTTTTATCATCTCTCCTTCCTAGAAAGTAAGCTCCTAAAGGCAGGAACCTAAGCAGACTGTCTCGTTCACTTTTTACCCATTACACAGCACAGTGTCTAATAAGATCAGGAGTCCAAGACTTCTGTGAAATGACATAGTTCCAAGTCAAACTTGGGAAAAAAAAGTCCTTCAAGTTTAATTCAAGTCCCAAGACACCCTCCAATTCTTATGCGGTATCATTCCCATAAGCAGGTAAACTCATTTAAAATGAATGCAAATCTGTCTGGTAGAACTCTTAAGAGTATTCCTACCCACAACGCTAGTTCACAACTGCTTCCTGTAGCAATCCAATGGCTGATTCTATTCCCACACTGTGCATTCTCAAGGGCTATTAGAAGAGTAACAGGTTCAGATGGTGTTCAATCCCCCAGAAGTAGTCTGATTTTACTACTTTCAAGAAAGCGGTTGTGAATATGAGAATGAAGTTATTACACACTATCATAGGGATATCTGTGAATATACTCTTATTTAAAATTAAGACCCATTAACCATGAGTAACAATTCACTGCGATTCAGGCTTAACTACCAGAGCCTCATAACCCAAGAGTATAAATGTGAACTGAGGGGCTACTCATCTGAAAAATACCTGACTTACTATAGATCAAAGAAGAAATCTGATGGGACTTCTCTGGTGGTTCAGTGGTTAAGAAAGTGCCTTCCAGTGCAGGGGGACTCGGGTTTGCCTCCCGGTCGGGGAACTGAGACCCCACCCGCCAGGGGCTACAAGCCCCTGTGACCCAGTGCCACTCTGAGGACCAAGAGCAGTCAAACACAATACATAACTTTAAAAAAGAAATATTAGACAAACTGATGAGTTTAGACAGTTGATCCTTCAACGACACAGGTTTTAACTGCATGGTCCCCTTATAATGGATTTTTTTCAGTGACTGCATTCTATAACACTATACAATCCCCGGCCTCTTGGTTCCTTAGATGCAGAACCGAGGATGCAAAAGGCCAATCATAAAGTCATCCTGGGATTTTCAACTGCATACAGAGTGGACTCCCCCTAATTCTGCATTATTCAAGAGTTCCTGTTGATGTTAAGCTTTTCTAATGATCACTTCCTCAAGAATTAAAGCTAGCAAATGCCCAAAATAATTTTAAATAGAACTTTACCTCTAGGTTAATATAGTCAGTCAAACATCTTTTCATACACTCCTTCTATTTTCCATATAAACATACTGAGAACTCCTGGAATGCAACCTTCAATAATGACATTTGACTTACTTTTAATTTTTATTAAAAATGAAAGAAGTTCAAGAGAACAATTTATATGCAACTAATGTTTTAAGCGGCTTTCCTATCCATATTAAAGCTTTACGTTTAAAATGTCTACATGATATGCGCTTCACAGGCTTGAGACTATCAGACTTTACCATATATGTGACGTTAGCAGCTTTATTGCACAACGATCCACATAACACTGCATATTTGTTTAGTTCAGCCTATGTCATAAAGTGCTATTCATAGGTGGGAAAGGAACAAAGCTCACTAAACACTGAAACTCTCCATGATATCTCCTTCTTGGGCCTGGGGGAAAAGGTACTAATTTAGTGCTGCTGCTGCTGAGTCACTTCAGTCGTGTCCGACTGTGTGTGACCCCATAGACAGAAGCCCACCAGGCTCCCCCGTCCCTGGGATTCTCCAGGCAAGAACACTGGAGTGGGTTGCCATTTCCTTCTCCAACCAATTTAGTGCTACCAACCTGAATAACAGATTTTCATTAATATATGTATATAACAACAACAAAAAAGCCAGAGCTAAGAGTTTTGGTTAGTCAATTAAAATGTGTCAAAAGAATTCCAAAATGATTAACGCTAAATATACTTAACAGTCTAGTTTCTGAATACTCTAAAAACACTAACCACTTTAAATAAAATCACCCAAGAAAGAGTATCTTTCAAAAATGAGGATAAAATTTAGATAAAATGTAATTCTTCAAAGAACTTTTGACTTTTAAGGGTATACACAGTCATTATGATTTCAGTTATTATTTCTAAACAAATCTATACTTTTATTTCCTTATATAATAAATGCTTATTACCAATGAGCCATAGAAAATGCCATACAACTGACCAGATAGTTACTTCACATTTTATAAAATACTTAATGACACTGAAAATATATTGTGAACTTTTCAAACATGTAAACATAAACCAGGACAATCTGATATGTAATATTTGTGTCCCAAAATGAAAATTACAAGACACAAAAAGCAAAAGAATGACATCATTATTGTCACTGCTGCTGCTGCTAAGTCACTTCAGTCGTGTCCGACTCTGTGTGACCCCATAGACGGCAGCCCACCAGGCTCCCCAGTAAAAATAAATATCTGATATAAGCTCAAATATGCTCACAAAGTAACTAAAAAAAAAAAAATTGAAGAAAAAAATTTCCCAAAAAAATCATATGAAGTAAAAAGCTTCATGTGTTAACCAAGAATTCTGTGTTTCCTGCAATAAACCATGTTTCTTACACATGCAAGTATGGGCATTACCAGCCAAGAAAACTCTTTAAAATGTCCTTATAGTTTGTGGTCTCAGAAAAAAACAAACAGTAGTATTCATTTTCTAGGCAGTATATTCTTAAATACATAATTTCCCATTTAAATATACTACTATTTCTATGGCCTTTTTCGTTTTATCTATCTATACCTTTGTTTTCCTATTAAAAACAAATGCACAACACCATGCTTAGTACTACTTTCTATCCATAAGGCATTTAAAAATATCTTCTCCAAGGACACAAACATGATACAAAAATGAAAAACCAAACACAAAAGAAGAGTAATAAATACTTTGGGATCCCTTCCCCCAGCCCAAAACAAGGAATGTCTAAGTATCAGCAACACAAGCTGATACAAATAAGTTAGATTTCCTGTGCATAAAAAGGAGAGTCCAGTTACCCATCTCAGTGTTAACTAGGAAAGAATGTCTTCTCCCCGGCATTTGTGAAAGGCAGAAAGGCTGCTTAGGTTTTCTGTGTTTGAAGAAGAAACACACACAAAAAGTAAGTGTGGTGACACAATACTCAGATGATATATAATTAGTTACGAAGGTTAACACCAAGGCATTGCTCTGCTCACACGTTTCATCCTAAGTCACATCAGATGCGTGGACTACATGTTCTCTTGGTATTCTAGGTACTTTGCTGTGATGGATTCTTCGAGCTGGATTCCTCCACTGCCCATCAAAGCAAATGCTGGATACATCGTATGCGAGCAGTCCACTTGGCGCTCATAAAGGCATTTCATGTGATCCATGTCATAGAAAGCCACTTTGCCTTTATCATAGTCAAGTAAAACTCCTATACTTGTTGGCATGGGAAGAACTCTATTTTCAGGTTCATTAGAAGAAGTAGGTGACTTGGGAATAAAAAATTTCTTCATACCTATAGTAACTAACGTGAAGGGTTGCGAAGAATCAAAACAGGTGTCCTCACTTCCGCTGTCGTGCCCACTGTCCTGCTCGTATCTGAAGCACAACACAGACAGACAAAGCAGAATCTTATCTGCATCATCATCCAAAGGCCTTCAAGTCACTTCAGAACATTTTCACAAGATAATATACATCAAGTTAAATTAAAATCAATTGTAACTGCTTTTACATCAAAACCTTTCTGTTAAACCATAATCAACTAGAAACATAAGGACTACACAATGTCACTTAGAATTACACCACAGACTCAGACCCAAATTGTCATAAAATATCATCCATTTTTACCTATATATATAAACAGATGAGAAGTTAAAAATAATTAGTAATTTTGGCCTATCAAAAATAAAGCAGGGGGATGAAATGGAAGGGACTTGACAAATATTGAATATTTATAGCATAAAATCATATATAAGAAAACAGAAACCAACACAGATCCCCTAATCCAAAGAATTCATCAGATTATGTAAAACAAATGGGCACTACAAAATAAAGCAGAAAAAAGGATGTTTCATTCTCCTGCTAAGAACAGTTATTTCCTGGTTGTGATTTTCTACATGGCTCTATGATGCAAGCAAGTATCATGAAGAGCTTTATTCTCCTTTGATCATAAAACAGTAACACCTTAACGAAAATTTTGACACAAAGTTCCTTCCATTTTTTCCCTATGCAGTGTGTTTCTTATATTAGTGCATTTGTGAACATAGTACATCAACCATTTCAACCAGGTCTTTTCTAGTATTTCTCATGTTATAAACTTTTTTTAACATTGTTAATAATTTACCAAGTAGACACTCCACTATGTTTAAGTAACTATTTCCATATTTCAATTTTCGCTATTATTTCAGTTTCTCACCTTAGGGCAACAATTTTTTCTATCACTCAGATTGTTACTCTGGGATTTCTGTAGACATAAGTGATCAAAAATTATCTGTCTGGACTAGATCGCACTACATCATGTAACAAAACTAAACTGTACAGAACATTAAACACTCTCAAGAAACTGAAATTCTTTGCCATGGGAACATGTTTACCGTGACCAAATTTTTAAAGTACTTATAGGACTGTTTAAAGAAATTGTATCCATTTAGCACCACTTGTGAAATATGGCATTTAGAGGCAAACAGAATGGCAACCAACTCCAGTATTCTTGCCTGGAGAATCCCATGGAACAAGGAGGCTGGAAGGCTACGGTCCATGGGGTCTCAAAGAGTCGGACACGACTGAGGGACTAAAATAAATAAAAACATTATTTATGCAATTTTATTTATAATTAAGACAACTGATATGAAAGCCTTTGAATATTCTAAATTGCAAAGCTATACCATAATCAAGAGGTGTACCCAAAAAAGACTTGTTTCCTCACAGCATTAGAATTTAACTGTGTGATACAAGACGACGGGACATCTTTTCTTAGCCAGCCACATAAGCACAGCCAAAACATCTGAATCTAAGAAAGGCATACTATAAATACTAAATGCTCCAAATGCAGTAAATAAATCCAAGTCCACTTTCAGGCTTGCCTTGCTAACCCAGGATGTTTACATTTCACAGAATTAAAGAATTATCAAGATCTAGATTAATAAAAGAATCTACCTTGGACTAACTGTGTCCCGGGGAGACCGGAGCCATTCTTGCAGTTTGTCACTGGAAGCGACGCCTGCTTTCACCAGGTACGAATACGGCTCCACACGGAAGGCCCAAAAATGCTTCCCTTTAGTAATCCCAACATCTCCAATGATGTAGTCTAGGCTGGTGTAATAACCCACTTGGATCCGCTCCGCAGCAAGCAGGAGGTTAAATCCAGCTCTGCTCTCCACATGGTCTCTCTTCAAGTTCAGCAGGAGGTGCTCATTATTATAGCCGCATTTTTCATCAAAGAGGAAACTGAAAACTGCAAACAGCTTAAAATTAGCCTGCAATTTATTTATTAGCATTTCTACACTCTATGGTTAAATTTAACAGGTTTTCAAATGGAAATTACTAAAAAGAGATAGGAGGAAGAATATTATTCTACCCTTCTCACAAACCAAAACCCCAACTTAGAAATTATTTCCAGCAAACTCTCTATACCTGAAAATTTTCAGAAATTTCAAAGTGGAAGAAACATTTTCAGTGTCGGAGAAATTTATGAATGTAGCTCCTTGGAATAGATACAGCACACCTAAACACCTTATACTACTGACTCTGTTCTGTTTTTATCCCTGAAATAAGGGGTTGCATATTTTCAAAAATATCTGCATGTTTTCTTAAAATTTATTTCAAATTTTATCTTTTAAGTTAGTCCCAGTCATGTCCAACTCTCTGCAATTCCACGGACTGCGGCCTGTCCCACTCCTCTGTCCATGGAATTCTCCAGGCAAGAAAGCTGGAGTGGGTTGCCATTTCCTTCTTCAGGGGATCTTTCTGACTCAGGGATCAAACCCAGGTGTCCTGCATTGCAGGCAGATTCCTTCCCAACCAAGCCACTAGGGAAGCCCAAATTTTATAAATACTGAAAATATTAGCAATTTTAATAAGGTCTTCTCCTTACCAATCAAGATGGCAGACACAAGAAACAGTGTTTTGCTTTAAAAAAAAAAAAAAAAAGCACAGGCTTTGGGTTCAGAGACACTTGGGTTTGAATTCCTGGCTCCAACATTTAACTGGAGCTTTACCTAAACTTTAATTTCCTCAACTGCAGAATGGAGACAACACTACTCTCCTAAGCCTATCAACTTAAACCCATTATGCCTAACATTCATTGGCAGCTAGCCCAGAAAGTGGAAACATCCCAATACCCGTCAACGGATGAATGCACAAAGAAAATGTGGTGTCAACTTCAAGTTGGCACTTGCCACTGGCACTTGCCATCTATCTCTGCAAGGATTAAATCATGTGCTGCTGCAGCTGCTGGTTTTCAACACTCCTGAAAGGAGCTCACGGCAGACAGCAGAAACGAGGCCCTCTGAGCAGGGGGGCGGGCGGGGAGGGTGGACTGGTAGGACTGCTCTATTTTCAGGAGCCTAGTTTATGAGCCCAGGTCTTGTTATCGCCTCCTATCTAAAAGAGCACTAAAATCTTCATGGTGACGACTGCTCCTTGTGACTAGCAGAAACCTTCTAAAAAAAAAAATGTGCTTGATTGCAGGGACTCTCCCTTCACTAAAATCACACATATACTGACCTTCCCCTCTGCCTCTTTGGAGCAGCTTCTCAGAGCTCTTTGAGTGGCTGCTTTCCCAGACTGCAGTCCTCATTTTGCCCCCAATAACACTCTCACATTGGGCTTTTTTTTTTTTTAAGTTGACAGGGGGATATACATACAATGGAATACCATTCAACCTAAAAATGTTAGGAAATTCTGATACGTGCCACAACATGGAGGAACCTTGAAAATAAGCCAGTCACAAAAGGATTATGCAAATCCATTCACACACAAGGTACTTAGAATAGGCAGATTCATAGAGGCAGAGGCAGAATAGAGGTTGCCAGGCTCTGGAGGAAGGGTGGATGGGGGCGGTTACTGTGTAATGGATGCAGTATTGATTTGGAAAAATGAAAACGTTCCAGAGACTATAATGATGGGTGCACAGAATGTACTTAATGCCACTGCTGCATCCAGTTAAAAATAGCTAAAATGGCAAACTTTAACACTCAGTCATGTCTGACTCTCTGCGATCCCATGGACTATAGCCTGCCAGGCTCCTCCGTCCATGGGGATTCTCCAGGCAAGGAAAGTCGAGTGGGTTGCCATGTTGCTAACAAGCTAAAACCATTTTCCATGAGTGAGATCTGACCAGTCTTCCCAGTAATGCCTATTGTCCTGGCATGACGATGCACACTTGCTTTCAATCTCAAATGTCTCATATGGCTTCTCCCAGAGAAAAGGCAGACAGCTTCTAATGCTTCCCCTCCGCCACGCCCTCCACTTTGTCACTGAAAACAGCAGCGACTCTCCGGTTTCCTTTTCCATCTACTTTCAGTCAGACTAGAAAACAAAGTGGAAACTACACAAACCATAAAATATGTACTGAATACTTGTAAATGCACCCTAAAACTCTCTTTTGGATATTATTAAAATTCAAGAAAAATAATTTTAGCCAAGCTCATGCATTTGGTTGCTGTTTTTTCTTAATTAGCTACAATATACATGAAAAACAAAGAGTGAATAGCACACCCTGGACAAAACGGCAAGGAAGGGCAGAGTGCACGGAATACGGGTACATGAGCCACTGACAACGGACAGGAGCAACGGGGTCTAAAGGCCAAGTGAGGGAACGTCTAAGGCAGTGACCAGCAGGGCAAAACGACTTCCTGGTCACCAGGATGAGCATAACTCTGCTTCTATACGTCCCTTATCCCTGGAAACACTGCAGTGGACTAACCAACCTGTAAGTCACTCTCCTTCTATAAAAACGTACAGGCCTTGTTTAAGTAGTGTCAGTGGTTACCAAGTGGGAAAGGAGAGGCAGTGCTGGGTAGGAGGAGCTTCCAGTGTCGGGGGAAGGGGGAGGAGGGCTATCCATGTGGCTTTAAAATGTGCCTTCCAGCCCCCTGGGCTGGTAATCACTGGGTTAGAAAAGCCAGACAATTCAGAATTAGGTTAACTAAAATTATACTTCATGTTATTATACCAACAAATTTCCAAAATATCTACCCAGATCCTATGCTAATAGAGATCTCTATAAACTGATCCAAAAAATAGAATTATACTATTTAAAACTCATAAGGTAGCATTTACACTATTTTAATTCCAAATTAATAACCCTACACGTTCAAACGTCATGTTATTCTGTACCTGTTATCAGTTAGAAGTCTAATCCTATTCTCAGCCTACATGGTGAAATTCAAGCATTCATTCTATTTCTCAGTCCTAGCTGGATATAGAATCTACTTTTCTAGAGTCTTTTACAAATGAGAGGTGGCTTTAATGTAGGTCTGCACAGACACATCAGCAGGTTTATTTTTTATCACGGGCTCTTCCAGCTGCACACTGTTCTTACTCCCAGCAATCACACTACCTGGAGCCGGAGGAGTGTGAAGAACCAGTTCTCTGCTGGAAGGACTGCAGATAGAGCCCTTGTAGGCTCTTACTCTGAAAGCATAGTCACAGTTACTCTCAAGATCGGAAATGACTTTACTTGTGCCACACACTTCTATCTCATTCCAAGACAACATTTCTTCATCTCGATTAACCTTGCGATATTCAAGGATATAGCTATCAGCTTTATCCTTTTCTGGATGGTGCCAATTTATCAAAGCGTTGTTATAAACTTTGCTCTGTTCCTCATTGATCTCTGGCACATCTACACCTGAAAGAATTATAAAACAGAAAACAACATTAAACTATTATTTCAGAAACCTTATTTTTTCCTCAGTAAAAATGATTTATTGACAAAAACTAGAGGATTTCTCTGTTGTCCAAGAAATTTCTATATTTATAATAAGGTGCATAAATAAAACAATAATTCCTGTAAATACAACAACATGGATGGACTCTGAGGACAGGCTCAATTAAGCAAATAGGACACAGAAAGACCAGTGCTGATGTCATGATTCCACTTATGTGAGGTATCTACAATAGCCAAGTTCTCCAAATCAAAGACTGGAATGGTGGTTACCAGGGGCTGGGGGGCAGGGAGAAATGTATACTTCTTAACAGACAGGTATAAAGTTTCAGTTAAGCAAGATGAATAAGCTCTAGAGATCTGCTGTACACCCTGTGACTACAGGCAATAAAACCACATTCTATACCAAAAATTTAAGAGGGTGGATCTCAGGATAAGTTTTGTCACAATAAAATTTTAAAAGAAAAGTAACAAAATAGAGATTTTTAAAGTGTGTATTTATGTTTAAAACTGAGAGGGGAAAGATGAATGAAAAATAAGACAAAATTAGTAAAACAATTTTAGCTTTCATATTAATTCCAAAATGTCATAAATCAAAAATCTTAACCATATATCCTTCAATGCCCATCTACTGAAATAACAACCCTGGATGTGAAATTTCTAATTTCTGTCCTCTTTTAAGTTATTGTAGTAAGTGTTTTAAAATCTAAGTTTGGTTAGTATAATAATAAATGTCAAAATATTATATAATTTCCTTTCATATTATCTTTCTCAGAATTGCAAAGCAATTTAAAATGACTTTTTCTTGGCATTAACAAGACACATATTTTTGTAAGAAAATAAGAAACTACATAAAATACACACACACACAAATTAAGTAACTCAAAGATTATCACTATAATAATTTTGTATAGCTCCTGCCAGTATTTTTCTCCCAGTGGCGTTCCACTGTAGCAACACTTAACTATTTTCAGAAACATGTTTCTAATTTTTCACTAAAAATACAATGATTAAACTTTCACAGCTAAATATTTGTGTGTATTCATAATCTTTTCCAAAGAAGAAATTCCAAACAGCTTAACTGCTTTGGTCATATGGTAAAAATAAGCTGTAAGGGTTACACATGCACACAGAAACACGCACACATTTATATCAAATCACAGAGACACATGAAATGAAAAGCAGGGGTCTCCTTCACCCTCCAGCTGTGCACAAGCAATGGACAGCAGAAGGATATCTGTGCATGTCTCTGTGCAGCCAAGGGATCTAAAAAGTCATCCAAACTATGTTTTAAAGTTAAAAAAAAAAAAACAATTATGACTGGTATGCCTCACCCTATACATCTTTCTTTTCTTTTTTTTAAAGCACAGCTTACTAAAAAAATGTTCATGCAGGGAACAGTGAGGAGAGCACCCAGCATGCGGAAGACCGTGACCACTTTACATCCTGACCCACAGGTTTTACTGGCTTTTCATTATGCACTGGCATAGCCTGAGATTGCCCAACCTCAATCTCCTCTTTCCAAAGACAGTTTTGGGACCACCCCCCCAGAGGAGGAAGGACCCTGTACTCCTAAGGAAACAAACAATCACACATATATAAAAACAATTCAAGTACACATTTTGGAAAAAGAGAGTAGATAAGAAAAGTACACAGCCAAAAGGAGACTCAGGCACTGGCTGGGAGAGAGAGACGGTCACAGTAAAAACACTTCAGTGTTTAACAAGACACATTTCTTTTGACTAAATACAAACCAGACATCTACATCTACACAATAATCAAGCTTATACTTCTCCAAGGGCTTCCCTTGTAGCTTAGCTGGTAAAGAATCCACCTGCAATGCAGGAGACCCAGGTTTGCTTCCTGGGTCAGAAAGGTCCCCTGGAGAAGGGACAGGCTACCCACTCCAGTATTCTTGGGCTTCTCTGGTGGCTCAGACTGTAAAGAATCTGACTGCAATGCGGGAGACCTGGGTTGGGAAGTTCCCTGGAGGAGGGCATGGCAACCCACTCCTGTATTCTTGCCTGGAGAATCCTCATGGACAGAGGAGCCTGGCGGGCTACAGTCCATGGGGTTGCAAAGAGTCGGACACAACTGAGCAACTAAGGACACACACAGATACTTTTCCAAAGATTGTAATTGTTCACCATGACTAGAAGAGAAATCTGAAGGAGATAAACAAGATGAGAAGAAAAATGGAACGGACTACCTCCCTATTGGTGAGCAGCAGAACACAAACACAAGCAAACATTAGGGACTGAACCATGTGTCCTAAAATTCGCATGTTAAGGTTATAGCCCCTAGTATTAATACCTCAGAACGTGCCTTTATTTGGAGAGAGGGCTTTTAAAGAAGTACCACAGTTCAAATCAGGTCATTAAGGTGGACCCAGTCCAATATGACTGGAGTCCTTATAAGATGAAATCTGGATGCAGATACGCATAGAGGGAAGACCGTGTGAAAACACAAGGAAAAGATGGCACTTCCGGGAGAGAGGTGTCAGAAGAAACCAACCCTGCCCATGCCCAACAGCTTCATCTCAGCCTTCTAGGCTCCAGAATCTAAGAAAACAAATTTCTGGTGTTTAAACCACCCAATCAGTGGTGTTTCGTTTCAGCAGCCCTAGCAAACTCATACAGCACTGTAAGCGCTTAGGCATCTTGCCGTTTCCAGGCTTCTGCCCCAGGGAAACTCGCACAGAGGCAGGGAAGCACTCACGGAGGTGTCTGATAGGGCTGTTTACAACAGACCACAGACAAGGGCAGACTGCTGCTCAGCAGGGGGTTATTCACACAGTTGGGTATTAAAGCTGAAATACAGCTGTAAACCAGGACTTCATATATTAACAAAATTTATCCTAAACTTAATTTCTCAAAAAAGCAATTTACCAAAAAAGACACAGACAGTGTGATGCCATTCTTTCATCGTATGTTTAAAAACAAACAAACCAACAGAACCTAGCTTGGGGGCATAAAAACATGGTTATAAAAACATAAATGGCATACGATTTTAAGATAGGAAGGTCTGGGCAACTGAGTTGCCACTTTATGTCAAGCTGAAGAGAATTTGTGTGTATTCTGTTGTTGTTTAGTTGCTTAGTTGAGTCCAACTAGTTGCAACCCCCAGAACTGTAGCTCGCCAGGTTCCTCTGTCCATGGGATTTCCCAGGCAAGAATACTGGAGTGGGTTGCCATTTCCTTATCCAGGAGATCTTCCCAATCCAGAAATCAAATCTGCATCTCCTATACTGGCGGGTGGATTCTTCAGCGCTGAGCCACCAGGAAAGCCCATGGTTCGTCTACACAGTGTGAATTCCACAGAAGCGAAGGCATGCTGATATTAAAACTTACCACTTGAGAAAAAAGATAATTCTCCAAGAAGTTCTGTTTGTTTAGATGTGTTAACAACATAGTCTTCAAAAGAAGTTTGAGCCGCAGGTCTAAAGCTCTTCAAAGATTCTGTAGCTTTCTGTATTCTATAGACAGATATAAAATAAAAATGATTCTTTAAAGAGGCAAATCAGACTAAATATCTGCAATAAGATTAACAAAAGAAAACTTCACTCAGCACTCGTTTAAGAGTGGAGCAAGAGTTACTGCACACAACACAGCATTCCGAAGCCATCAGAGCTGCAGCGGAAACGCAGAGCGTGTCCAAAGACACTGCTAGAAAGACTGCCAGTTCAAAGCAAAATACCTGACATGGAGCTGCTTTGCCGTCTGGACAAAGCAAGACTGATCCGTCTCCTTCAGCACTTCCTGGGCGTACCCCACAAGCCCATTGTTCTCCAGCAGCCCCTGGTACTCTTCCATTTGAGTCTGAAATTTGTCTAATCTTAGTTTCTTAGAAGCATCAATTGCCTTCAACACAGATGACTTCCTCTCTTCTAGGATCTCAAAGAGCTTTTCAAAATGTGTAACTGCATCTTCTTTAGCCCGCTCTCCATTACACTATTGTAAAACAAGCAAAGCATTAGCTCATCTGCTAGATCCAAACATCTTTTCATAAAGGAGTCAAAATTCAGCGCAACAAACCCAAATCCTGGAAGGAAGAAGATTTTGTCTGACGCCTTGAAGCTGTCAGAACAATAACCTGACACCAAATATGCTTAGTGAGGGGTGATCAGCAACTTTTAGACACAGTTTGTGATTTTATAATAACTGTATTTCCTTAAGCTTTCAATCTCCAAAGTCCAGCAATAAACAATGTATTCAATGAAATAAAAAGCAATGATCAATTTGTATGTGAAGGAACTTAGGCAGAAATTATCTGATTTAACCGAGGACACAGGGAAAAAAAATCTGCAGTTATTTATTCACTTCTAATTCAAGAAATTTTATTCTTCTATCATATTCCAATTTTTAAAAAAGGTAAACCAGATATAAAACTGAAAAAATTACATTACTAAGATATAAAATTGTAACTTTTCTCTTCAAACTAGTATTAGTGATATATTGGGTTGCCCAACAAGTTCATTTGGGTTTTTCTGTAATATCTTATGCAAAAATCCAAACGAACTTTTCAGACAATCCAATAACTATAAATAAATTGTAAATTAATTAATACTGATTTAATTAAATGTTATGCAAATTAACTTCTTTATTGTTTTTCTGTTCTGAAAACTAGGAATAAGAGAGACCAAGTAGGCTTTTCTTAAGACTGAGAAAGATTATCAATACATAAGCGCACACCTCAGCGTCACACATTTTCTCTGTATCACAGCTGCTCCACTACTTTGCCATAAAGTGGCCCTCTCTATTGTGCTTACTGAACATGTTGGATGTCCACAAAATCAGAGACTTGACCTTGGAAACAAGACTAGCAAAGCACTTACAAGCACTTATAACACACTCACAGCAGCAGCCAACAGTATAGAGTCTTCGAGAACATTCTTAAAAGCTGACAATATATGGCACAAGTGCACTGTACATTTTCCAGTGGCTTCTGGCCAACATTTATAATGAAAGGAAATTTTTTCCAGATTTCCTTCTCTTGTTTTCTAACCCCAAGAGCCAATTTTTTAAAGGGGGGATGGGAGGAGAGAAAGAAGGTGATGACACTCTGGTAGTTTTTCAGTGACACATCACATTAAATTCAGAAATATCATTATACACAGGTAAAGAGGAGACTGTTTCGAGCAAAGTCTTCACAGAGAATGGAGACATATTTTCTAGTACAGAAGACTCTTACTGATAACCCTACACATACAGCTTAGGTCAAAGGTACAAAAAACGTTAAATAATTTCTCCAGGATCTCAAGGAGTCAGTGCCTACATGAATACTTAATGCCTGAATTCCTCAGTTTTCAAGCTACTGAATGACAAACTCAAAAATAAGCACTGGATTTCCTTATCTCAGAAGTAAAGGCAGGACTTCCCTGGTGGTACAGTAGATAAGAATCCTCCTGGCAATGCAGGGCATGCGGTTCGATCCCTAGTCTAGGAAGAGTCCATATACCGTGGGAAAACTAAGCTCGTGCACCCCAAGTACTGAAGCCTGCATGCCCTAGAGCCTATGCTCCGCAACAAGGAGCCACTGCAATGAGAGGCCCCTGCACTGCACCCAAGAGGAGCCCCCACTCGCCACAACTCGAGAAAGTCTGCACGGCAATGAAGACCCAGCACAGCCAAACACACATTTTAAAAAATAAAGCCAGATGACTGAGAAAACTATGAAAGACAAACCTAAAATGAAACAGATATAATCTCTGAAGACCTACTGTCTAGGTGATAATGTGCTATGTGTCAGGGGATTACAGTAAACTGTGAAGAGTTTGTCAATCAGACACAAACATGAAAAACAAAACCCTACCTTTCAAATTACACATAAAACCAACTTACTCAGGATGGTGAAAGCAATCAGTAAAATATTAAAAACTAAAGCAATATTGGTAATGTGTTAATTCACCTAATTTTTCAATAATTTAACCCACTTTTAGAAAGTATTTGTTTTAAGATATAAGTCTCATGCTAGTCAGAATATTTTTATATTTAATTAAAACTTTTAAAGGGATCAAGAGTAAACGACCTTCAATTTATTTCAAATAAAGAAAACAGGGATCAAAGTCAGTGAAGAACATTTGGAATTTAAAAATAACCTAATTCTATCCTCTTTTGCTATACTTTTTTTTTTTTCTGGAGCCAATATCCTGTGTTTTCTTGTCCTACATTTTCTGAGGGCACCATGGGGGACAGGGTGACTGCTGTCTGATAAATTGACAGCAGAATTATATTTTTATGCTGAGTTCGCTCAGGGCTTACCATCAGGGCAGGCATAACACAATGGCTTGACGGCTGCAACATCCTTTGTTTACTAATATGGCAGACAATATTTTTCATTTACATTCTCTATGTATTTTTTTTTAAGAAATTATCTGTTTTCCAAAGAGGTTGAACCATCTTGAATTGCCATTGGCACTGTGTGAGAAATCTGGTTCCACCATATCCTTTTTTTTTTTTTAATAATGCCATTTATATTATAAACCACGAACTCCCCATCAAAAGACAGGAACTGCTTTTGTTAATTCATATATATATATATATATGACTGTATCACTGTGCTATACACCTGAAACAAACACAACACTATAAATAAAATATAGTACAATATAAAATAAAAATAAGTAACAGATCTTTGGGGCTTTATACTGAGATAGAATTCCTATCAGAGGGATAACAGCACCACAGCCGCACTGAATCCTGCTATACTTTTAAAATGCTATCAATTGTTCCAATTTTTTACTGAAATATAATATGCAAAGAGAAAAATGCACACATAAGTGTAAGGATCACAGAGTCTTTGTGAACACACCCACGTGACCAGCACTCAGACTAAGTAATACTACCAGTATTCCATAAGCACGCCCGCATAACCTTTGCAGGCACTCACCCTCCACCTCTTCAGCAACTCCTGCCCTGAGCCACGCAGCCCAGTCTCGCCCTTCTCAGCCTCACACAGCAAGTCTCCTTTGGGTCTGGCATCGTCCTTTCAGTATTAGTGCAGGATTTATCTACATCGTGGCCCACAGCTGCAGATATTCATTCACCATTGCTATTTATATTCCACTGCTGATGGGCTTTTGAGTGCTTTCCATTTTGTGGTTATTACAAATAATACAGCTACGAACATCCTTTTATTTTTTTTTTTTTGCAGCTATGAACATTCTAATACATGTCTTTTGATGAACATATGACAGGTATATATTTAAGAATATCTGGGAAATTTAAATAACCTACTCCTATTAACATACATTTTTCAAATGCAATTTGTTAGTTTTGTGAAAAAAAATAGATAATTTTGAAAGCCATTATTTTCCTTATGTTGCTACTTTTGAGACATGTCTCAAAAAAAAAAGACCTCAAAAGTAGCAACATAAGGAAAATGATGTTTTCATGTGTGTTTCAGTATCATTTAATCACTACCTCTATCAGCACTGATCACACAGCATTCCATTCCTTACACTTGTTTTCCTAGTCCCAGAAAAGCAGGAGTAAAAACCTAACACAACTCTGTACTCCCAGCTCATAAAATACCCTGAGGATTTTATGAATGAATAAATGAATATCTAGATGAATAAATTAAAAATATGCAAACCTCACCTCTGAAATATAAAAGAAAAGAAAAATATCACTTACCTCTGTTTCTTTCATCAGCAAGTTTAGCTCAGAAATTTGACTCTTCACCTGGCTCTCCTTACCAATGAGGTAATCAATATCCTTTGAAAGCTTCTCCTGTTAGAACATATTGGAAACACAAATAAGTAGAAAGAGAAGTGTAACAAAGGGCTTGCAGAATTTTTCTTAACACAGCATCCTCCTCTTTCAACTCCAGCGATTACTGTTATTAACCCAGGGTAAACAATCACTGGCTTTAAGCACACAGGCCCAAAGATACATGAGCAATGAGAAGTAGGTTACCTAAAAACAAACAAACAGAAAGAACTCAAATGCTCAAATCACTCAAAAATCCCGAACCTACAAACTACATTTTTGTTGTCTCATTATTACTCCCAGAATGATTCCTCACAAAGCTGTAAACAGAAGAGTACCAATTGAAACAGTGTTTTCTTCCATTAGAGTTTACAACACACTCATAAACACTGACATACCACACACACAACAGAAAAAACAACAAAGACCCTTCCAAAATAATCATCATGGTCCATCCCAGCCTCGATATTCATTGAACAGTCATGCAATACACAACGATGAAAATACAGATGTATAAATAATAGGTAACTTTCAGAGCTTACTGAATAACTTGTTTATAAAGCAGTCATTCTGGCACTGGTATAGTTTACCATAGAGACAGTCATAGGTTTTGGTGAGATCTCTAGTACAGCCCACAAAACACAGTATGCCTAAAATACATTTTAAAACAATCATACCCTGAAGCACGATTGGCTAAAAAACTGTGACAGACAACGTATTCTGAGTCTAAGCAAGACTAAGAAAATCCACAAAACACCTCGCAAGCTGTAGCCCTGACAGAAGATCTGGGCATTCCTGGTTGAAAAGGGTTATTAAGAAGCAGGGCAGAGAAATAAAGCTTTAGGAATTTGAGAAGTGAATCTCCTTCCTATATCATCTTTCTTTTTTTCACTTAGACCAAGTTACAGGGTAAGAGAAAGTGTACAGAAATCAAAGTAACAGGTCTCTCTGGCAGGACGTACCTTTACAACTCCCTGGGACACCCAGGATCAGACCCAGTGAGTTTCCCTCGTGGCTCACTAGAGGGACAGAGGAAAGGCCTGTGAGGTGGAGGAACAAGATTTCTGAGGAATCAGGGCAGATGGGACCAAGAAGGAAACTGCGGGATGTTAAGGATCAGAAGAGACATTAAAATCTTGTGTCTTAATACAGCATTTTACAGACGAGGAAACCAAAGCTGAACACAAACATCACACAGTAAGAAGCTGAACTAGAAACTTCCTCATGCACACTAACCACGCTGCCACAGGCAGAGAGGCACTGCCTCCGCACCGAGCTGTGAGGAAGACGACAGTTCCTCCAGGACCCCACCCCTGTCTGGCCCATGTTAGGACCAAACCCACTGGGTATGAGTCCTGGCACTCTTCTTAGCCACAGCAGCAAAGAAAGGAATTCAGACAACTGAAGTGAATTGGACTTAGTTCTAAGTCAACAGATGATGTCAGCAGGGCTAAACAGGCTAGAGGAGAGAGAGGACAGACTTCAGAAGCATGGTCCGAGGTCTCAGCAGTTCCAGTGAGCTGTGATGCTGAGAGCAAGTCCACAGTCCACAGCAGCCTTCACCTGAGACGGCTCCAGTCTTCCGAGTCCCCTTAAACCTGGGCAGTCTGTGTTAAGACTAGATCTGTTCTAACCAAGAATCAGCAGTCCATTTATTCATATGCCTCCAAAAAGTGTATGCAGCAGACACTAATACTAGACACTCTACCCGGGAAGCTCATCTCATCTGGGGAGCAGGTTTAAACCCCTTAGTTCCACTAAGACCCCAGCTCTCCAGGAACTGATGAGAGGCTAAATTCCCAAGGACCCCAAAGCTGGTCAAAGCTAGCTTGGTTCTCAAATGCTAGTGAGTACCAATCTCCTGAGAGCCCGTGAGAACACAGACGCCCAAGCTCCTTGAAGGAGGTCGGCACTGGCCTCTGTAACTTTACCAAGTGTCCCAGGAGACTCTGAGGCCCTCTGAGGGAGTGTGTAATCTCCCCCTGCAACACTCCAGCAAGCAAAACTGAAATGATGTCATAAACCTGTCACCTAGATCATGAAGCCCTCTGACGTAAAACCTAAAACCAAGGAAGAAGGACGATCTTAGGAGATCTTCTTGCCAACCTAAATCTTTTTGTCCTTACTAAAAAGTGAATAAACTGAAAACTCCATAGAGGGTCTATTTTTTCTGAAGTCTGAAACATCAATGAGAGAAGTTAACAACAGAATGCAAAGGCTAACTTTCAGTTCAGTTCAGTTCAGTCACTCAGTCGTGTCCGACTCTTTGCTGTATATTATTGCCAAAGATTAATTCCAGGTAACAAAAAAAAAAATTTTTTGGACAACTTGTGTAACATTCAACCAGTAAGAAACAAACAGAACAGACGCCAAAGTTAAAACTGGCAAACAGTGGCACTGCCAATGCAAGGCACAGGAGAAGCTAAGACAGGACTCACTCCCTTGCGTGAAACAACTAACAGAACAAATGGGGCGGCTCTCAAGACGCTGGACACCAAGAAACAAAGGGCAGCGACCTCGAGGGCTGGGAAACAGGAGGGGCCTACGGTGAAGCGTTAGTCGCTCGGTCGTGTCCGAGACTTTGCGACCCCATGGACTGTAGCCCGCCAGGCTCCTCTGTCCTTAGGATTCTCCAGGCAAGAGTACTGGAGTGGGTTGCCATTTCCTTCTCCAGGGGATCTTCCCGACCCACAGATGGAACCCGGGTCTCCTGCACTGCAAGACGATTCTTTACCATCCTGAGCGACAAGGGAATATGGTGGCCCCAGCTTATTGTCTGGAGAAGACTTCCCAGACCTGATGCAGAGATGCAGAGAATCCAAACTATGCTCAGGATCTCCTGCAAGAAGAGGAGATGGAGCTGAGAGTCTGGGTAAGCCAGAGGTTATAGACTATAACACCTAAGAACAATTAGCCACAAAAAAAAAGAACTCCAGACATTTACCAAGTGCTTCTCTTTTTTATTCACAAGAGCTTTGGTCAATTCATGTGTGTAAGGAAATTGCCACAGGCCGGGGAAAATATCGCCCAGAAAAATTGAAAGAACAATTTCAGAGATCACACAAGTTAAGAATAGTGCCTATTCCCCACCACCCAGACTAAAAAAAAAAAAAAAAAAAAAAAACATTAAAACCCTCAAAATTCATAGGGCATTGGGAAGAGTAAACAATTTTACTTTAATAGTCAGATAAAATTAGTCCTAGACCGAAATGCTGTTCTGTCCTGCCTAACTAAGCTTAACACTAAGACCCAAAAGGAACAAAGTGTTCCCAAGTAAATTAATCATACACTAGAAGAAAACTCTCAAAGAACTGTAGAAATACAAAAATATCTAGCGCTCAAAAGGGTAAGCTTTGCAATACCTAGCAGTCGATCAAAAGTTGCCAGGCTTGCAAGGCAGGAAGGGAATCCAACTCAAAATGATGAGGAAAATCAGTCAAAATTGACCTACAAATGACACCAGTTAACAGAATTAGGTAAACAAAGGTGGACAATAAAAAAACCTGTAACCCACGTGTTCAAGAGGTCAGACTGAGCATGAAAGATCCATAAAACACAAAACATGAAACTGTAGGTAGATCTGCAAACTAGACACAGGCCAAAAAACACATACATATATT
This sequence comes from Moschus berezovskii, assembly GCF_049115385.1. Taxonomy (NCBI): domain Eukaryota; kingdom Metazoa; phylum Chordata; class Mammalia; order Artiodactyla; family Moschidae; genus Moschus; species Moschus berezovskii. Next base: position 107,430,577 of record NC_142468.1, on the reverse strand, counting down.
GTTAAAGGAGACAACAATTTAAATGGGTGGTAGATTTATAAATGAATGAATTCCTTTTTAAAAAGGAAAAAAGAATGAAACAAAAAACCCAAGTTTAAAAGCATTAAGAGGGCCATGTATAGTGTTAACAGACAGCAAGAAACTCGGGTTTAGCTAGTATCCACACAATAAACAAAAAAGTTTATACTTATTCTACTGGCAAGCAACAAGAATCAAGCTTCTTGAAAAAGCCACTACCCTTCAAAGCGTGTCACTCCTGTAACCACATTAAGATCACGGCGCTGGGCTCACACAGGGATGGATCATACTGAAGGGCCCTTTGTCCCTCCCGGCACTCAGACTCTAGAACTAGCACATTACAAAGAGCTGCCTGGTCACATATACTAACCACTAATATCAGCAGACCATTAAGTAATGCTTCAGACTGTTAACTCGTTTCAGTAAACAGATCACACCATCTGCCACGACTTCATACAGAAAAAAAGTCAAAGGTCAAAAGTTATAAAGAATCAAAATTCAGTTCTGAAATAAGCTCTACCTTTAAGGTTTTGTAGGCACTGCTCATGGTGGTTACGCGGTGATTGGAATGATTACCACCCAACTTACAGAGATGACAGACTGGCCTCCTGCATAATTCACAGTACATGTTTATCCTCTCTGTTTCATGCTCTGGGCACATCAAAATCTATTGAATAAAGGATAAAAGTGGGATTAAGGGTCTTCATAGCTTACTTGGCACTCAAAAGATGTCAAGTAATTGGATAAAGTAACAAAACACAAGGATTTGCATTATAAAATCACTAAAGCCACTTAAAGCAATAAAAATGTAAAAAGAAATAAAAGCATTTGGTCCATTGTATGAAAATTCTCTACATTAGAATTATTGTTTTTCAATTTAAGGGTTCAAATGGTCAATTAATTATGTAAATGTTATTTCCCCTAAACTTAGTGCCAAGAAGTTGAAAATTCCTTTCCTATCAGACTTAAGTAAAATGCTTAAACAAGCTAGAAAGGTCCTCTGCCCACAACGACTAGGAAATTATTCATGATTATGACCAATGTTTATAAAGTATCGAACAAACAACTCTGAGAACCTAGAGCTTCATTATCCTCACAAGAAACCTGTTACTCAGGAACCGGAACCCTTCATGATACAAGGTTCCGAATGCTCACTTTTACATACTGGTTACCCACACACTGAGCAGATTTAGAACTGTGCTTTCCAGACTTTAGTTTCTACCCTTTTATTTATTCCATAAACCAACATCATAGTTAAACTGAATTTTATATAATATAGCTGTTTTCATTTGGAAGAAAAGGATTGTTTTAATCAAAAAGCTGTTCAATATTTCAAAAGATAATATTTTAAGCAGCTACAACTGCTATCTGATAGCTTAGAAATATTTTTTTAATTCTAATACAAAAAGTCCTAATACTAATATGTAGCACCAGGAAAAATAATGGAAAAGATTTCAAAATTTTAGGCATATCCAGGTTCCTACATTCTCAAAGCCATTACAATTAGAACATAAAGCTTGGCTTCCTGCAAAGAAAGCAAGAACTCAAAATTACAAGTAAATATTCTATAGGATAAGAGACACCTTTTTAGAATTTTACTACAGTGAATAACACTTGGAGGGAAAACACTTTTCTCCTCAATAAAACTTATTCATATTTCGTTCTCTTATCAATCTTACATTTGTAAATAGAACAAGATTGTAATTTATACTCAAAAATGGTCAACTTTATTAAATTAACTCATAAAAACTAAAGCCCAACATGCTTAGTAATTATAGGTTCCTTCATGATAGAATAGTACTAATCAATTTAATTAATATTTTAAAACACACATCAAACACTAGGTTGAAGTCATAAATTTTTAAAAATCTATGACCTTGAGCATTTAAGATGAGCTAAGGAGTATAATTTGCCTGGAAAATCCCATGGGTGGAGGAGCCTGGTAGGCTGTAGTCCATGGGGTCGCGAAGAGTCGGACACGACTGAGCAACTTCACTTTCACTTTTCACTTTCATGCATTGGAGAAGGAAATGGCAGCCCACTCCAGTGTTCTTGCCTGGAGAATCCCAGAGACGGCGGAGCCTGGTGGGCTACCATCTATGGTGTCGCACAGAGTCGGACACGACTAAGGTGACTTAGCAGCAGCAGCAGCAAAGAGTATAATTGGAGAAGGCAATGGCAAGCCACTCCAGTACTCTTGCCTAGAAAATCCCATGGACGGAGGAGCCTGGTGGGCTGCAGTCAGTCCATGGGGTCGCTACAAGTCAGACATGACTGAGCGACTTCACTTTCACTTTTCACTTTCACACACTGGAGAAGGAAATGGCAACCCACTCCAGTGTTCTTGCCTGGAGAATCCCAGGGATGGGGAGCCTGGTGGGCTGCCGTCCTGGCATAATTTGAGAAAGAAGTCATTTCAAAAAGCATAAGCACAGACTGTTCTTGTTTTAATCCACCAGTCCTACACCACTTAATATGAAATGATAAATATTCAGCTCACAGTTTCGAGATAACCTTGAAGATTATTTTTTTCTTCCATTTTTCTATGGAAATGTCTTATGCTCAGGGTCTTATGTTTAAAAACATAAATAGAATTCATACTCACACAAGTTACTAGGTTTGGGGAATGAGAACATCAATCAAAAGAATCAATTACATGTTTTAAATCTATATAAATCAGAAAGCAGTATTTAGTGAAGATATCAAAAACACATTCTGCTTTTGAATCACAAAGTAGGGCAAACCACAATGCATAGAATCCTTTTTCAAAAAAAAGAGTAATATTTATTTATTTACCTGGAAGGATAATAAAATAAATCACAATGTATCCTTTATCTAGCTTCAACAAATAGCCATTCAGAGACAACTTTGTTTCATCTATAACTTCATTCATGAAGTTCCTTTGTACATTATTACAGAAACTACCTGAATATTTAAAAATGCAAATTCCATTTCAGATACTATATAACATTATGTCATAAGCTTCAAACTATTAGGCTGTAATTACTCTTATTTATTCGTGGTACAACTTAGGTAACTAAAAATGTCAGAATGTTGCCCAACCACACTTTCTAGACAATGACAGGTTTGTCATATTAAAGGACAGAAGCTTTTTAACTTTTAACTATCTCAGTCTCAAGAGTATAGAGAGCAGATCTGACATAACTTTTCCTCTATTTCTCAGTTATCATTACAAATATTCAGGTACTGTACATCATTGTGTTTTAATGGAGTGAACCATACTGCTGCCTTCTAAGCTCAGGGGATGTTTAGCAACACACTAAGTAACTCCAACTATAAGGCCTGAATTTTCTCTCTCAGCTCTTAAAATTATTTTCCTTCTGTCAAGCTCTAGACTTGTATAATTTATCTCATCATATTAGGTTTAATACACTAACTTCACAGAAACTTCACTTACCTTGGGTCTAAAGTTCGTAGTTGGACCCACATACTCATGCTGCGCTTTTACAGTACCCCAAGGATGATAAATTTTGAAGCATTCGTTGCAGTAGCTTGCACTGCAGTCCATGCAACTTTTTGTGGATTCTTGAGGTGGTGGCTTACAAAGGTCACACATAATGGCTGTGGCTGCCCTGGCTGCCTGCCGATATCTTTCAACAATAGTTTCCAAAGTGAAATTTCGAAACAGACCATTGATTCCCCGCTCTCCAAGATCCACATCATGCTCACAGCCAGGGCAAGGAAAAGTGGTTGTCCTAGGGGTCAGTGAATTGCGCTTCCAGCCTGTGTAATTAATATGTTCTTGTTTAGTTACATAGGTAGGAAAACGAATAGAATGAAAAAAAAAAGCAGTCATGTTTTGCAAAGATATGTATCTACATATACATTCCAAAAACACAATACTCAAAGTGGCTGCATATGAATCAGTTCGTGTACTGAAAATTCTTTTTTTTTTAATGGTTTTTCCTTGGTATACAAAAGATAAGCCCAAGCTACTAAGTTATCAAACCAAAGATTAAAGAAATTATTCTATAGTAAATCCCATATAAATTCCATATTAAATCAGGTATGTGGACAAAGCATACAATACTACACAGGGTCAAGATCTTTTGAAAGCACATAATTATATAAAAATGTTTATTTTCATACATCATACGCAAAGGAATGTGGCTTGCATTTGAATGAAAATATCCTTGGCTGATTGATAGGAACTGAGTTTATACATAAACGGGCAGAAGCCCTTAACCCAGGCAGGGTCCATGGATTGAATCCAGGAAGATTCAAACAGTCTAGTAAACTATTTGAAATTGCATGCAAAATTTTTTATCTATGTATCCACACATACTTTCTGGTTAAACAATCCATAGCACAAAAAAATAATTAAAAGAAATTTTAAAATTTTAAGAAACAATCAAATCCATAGCTTTGATTCTCAGAATAATACGTGACAACAAAATTGTTAAGAAGCACCACAATAGAGGGTATCCCACTGTAGTATTGTTTTATCTAGAAAATTCAGTAGGCAAAATCATTAGTTAATTCAGTGCAATCTATAAAAGAGTGAAAAGTTTATTCATAGACCTAGAATCTAGTGACTTTAAGAGGAACCAACCATTTAATATCTTCTTATGACCTGTAAAGAAGAATCATTAAGATTGTTTAATTCAGTAAGCCAAAAGATACATCAAAAATACTACAAGTAACTTTACAACACACTGAATGACCTTAAACATCACACCGTTCCTCAGCAGTATCCTGATTTTAACAAATCAAGAAACCAAGGCATGACAGTCCTTACCCACAGGTTCGCAGGAGTCTGGGGTGGTCTGTTTAATACAGGGCCATGCCTATCCTGCTTCCTCCTCTCCTGTATAAATCTAGTCCAAGCAGGTAGTCTTGGTTGCCCATAAAATAACTCCCTAAGTATAAACACAAACTGTTTTGGCTATAGCCTTCTTTCATACTACTATCCAATACCAAAAGTGAGTGGTTAAACTTAGTAAATCACATTTAGAAAAGGTCTTCAAACAGCTGTATTAATATTGCCTAGGCAACATTACTATCATCACTGAAGACTGTCTTAAAAGATGTCTGACATATCACTACATATATCACTACAGGTAAAATTTAGTGATCAGTCCACGGTATGAGACATTTGAAGTGACTTTACAACATGCAAAACGGCATTAGGCTCCCAAAGCTACTTATGCAACAAGCATGCAGCTGCATTATTTTAAATTTTAAATATCTTCAAAATTTAAAGACATTTTTAAACTTTACATTTAAAAATATACCCAAGAAAGCAGTCACGTAAAAATGCAAAAATCCTATGTAAAATATATTATTGTAATAATTCTAAAAACATGCAATATAGTATGAGATATTTCACACCACAGCAGGCACATAATAAAATAAGCAGCAGAACTATTTTTAAAACACATGCCAATGAAAATTTCATTTAGTGAAAAAACAAGCCAAATAATTCTGGAAGTGATACAGTGCAGTGGTCAAGTTTAAACAAATGGAAATTCATATTTAGTTACATGCTTTCACACATGAACTAGGTGATAAAAATTAAAATGGATAACTAATCTTAACAGTCAATGTTTTAAAAAAATGAATTACTGGTTTTATGAATTGAAGGTTGTGCTCAATTAAGTAATGGGGAAAAAACAAAAGTAAATTATGCCAATAAAATCATGCTTTAACATGTACACTGGTGACACCCAGATTTTGACCCTCATGTTCAGAAATTTCCAAAACAAGTTTTATCCCTTTTCTGTAAACCTCTTTTAATTTGTTTTTGCAATAAAAAAACAAGGTGTAAGACATCACACTGAACTTTTGAAACCAGACAAACTATTAAATCAATATATCTATTTTTCTAAACAGGTCTTAAAAGCTCTCAAAAAATTTTTATGAATACTAAAGAACTTTCATTTTGTCTGTCTTCTACCACCGTTTTCATAAAAATAAACAATAAAATATACTTCAGGGCAATAAAGAAAACAAGACAAATCTAAGGATATTCTGAGAAGTAAGCCAGATGGAAAAAAAAATCAAGTCAGTAGAACTAAGAATAAAACATAACAGAGTCAATATTTCTCTATAACTCTGCTAATACAGTAACTATTAACCAAGTGCGGCTATTTAAATTTACTTAAAATTTAATATAAAAAGTCAATTCCTTAGTAGTAGTACCCACATTTAAAATTGTCAATAGCCATTTTTGGTTACCATCTTGTATGGCACAGGGTCAAGCATTTCTGTGATCATACAAAGGTCTATGGACAGTACTACCCAAAAGCATGGTATAATGGGGGGAAGTAATGACATCTTAGAAAGGTAAAGCAGCAAAATAGGCCAAGCGAGACAATTTTCCAAGTCAGACTCCATTCATGGGGTTAATAAAATTTGCTAATTAGCTGAACACTGTCATTTTGCAGAATCAACACTTTCCTCCCCCTATACCTTTAACTTCAAAGACAGATTAAACCAGTTAAGCATTAAAAAAAAAGTTAAGCATAAACCATGACACAATCGTAAAAATGAAGACTCCAAAATTATTTCAAACTGGTTTATAGCAAATCCTCCTTCAAAAGTCATCTTTCCATCACATTTTCCCATTTAAATGATAAAAAACAGTAATAAAGCATTTCAAAATAGAGTATTTCAAAACAAAAATTCATCACAAATTCCAAAGCTATTCCAACTGTGTATCTTCTGCCATATTCTGGCTGCAAACAACTTCCCCACTGGCACTGCCTGGCCACATGGTGGACGGTACCTCCTCAGTTGACACCACATTGGATTCCTGGGGCTGTGCAATGGCTGCTGCCTTATGCGTCACCTTAATGCAGCCACATCCTGACCATCTGATGCCTACGAGTTACATTCTCCCTTTGAGTATTGGATTTTCAAACTGCAAAAACTTTTTCTCAACTACCCTCTGAATCAAAAGTGGGTAATGAGCAATTATTTTTTTAAGCAAACTGTTCCTACCTTTCCTCCTAATTATTAAGTTTCAACATTTCAAATTCTCAGGGACTCACTAAAGCCTAAAAGAGAATGAATTACGTGTGGTTTCTAGAAGTGGCTTAAGATTTTTAAATTGAGGCATGTAGAAGAAGGTGAGGAAAACAGAAAAGGGTAACATTTCAGGTGTTTATTTTCTCCACCAAAATTTAAGGTATCACCAGCATTTTCCCTCAAAAAAAAAAAGTAGCCAATTTTACTTTAAAGGTCAACTGGAATAAAAAAAGAAATTATTTTAATATGATGCGTTGGCCTACCTTTCACACAAAAGCAATGTACATTATTTATTCACGAATGAGAAAGACCCAAATGTTAAAACTCAGATCCCAAATAATTTAAAATATTAACAAAAAATACACCATATGCATAAACAAGCAAAGATTTATGGTATTTACCAAAATTATCAATAAAGTGAAACAAAGTGAAGTCGCTCAGTCGTGTCCGACTCCTTGCGACCCCATGGACGTAGCCTACCAGGCTCCTCTGCCCTTGGGATTTTCCAGGCAAGAGTACTAGAGTGGGTTGCCATTTCCTTCTCCAGGGGATCTTCCCAACCCAGGGATCGAACCCGGGTCTCCCGCATTGTAGGCAGATGCTTCACCATCTGAGCCACCAGGGAAATTATCAATACCTTTAAGCAAATTAAGGTACTGGCTTATTTAACCTCCCCAAGGTAGCAATATGGCTGTTAACTTAAGCTTTGCTCCATTAAGTAAATATAAAGCATTTTTAAGGCAACATTAAAGAAAACAGGAACAAGGGGATGTCTTTCTCTTTAAAAATATCCCATCATGGATACATACACGTGTGTGTACATATATGAAAAAATGCAAGCACTAATAATCAGAACTCCCTTTAAAAATATCAGAACTTGTTTGAAAATTTAGTCCCGTTGACCTTTAAGTCATGTCAGCCCAATTTGTTCACTTTCTACATGATTTTGAAGACTTGACCACTGATGATGATTTTTTTTTAATTTATCTCTATAAAGTTAATTTAAATCCAACACTATACTGCCTGCGGCCACACAAGCAATAAAGCATTTTCTACCTCTCCACCCCAAAGATCTCCGTTGTGATGCTGTGAACAATGAACAGAAAACTGGATTTAGAATTTAATCTCAAAGAGAAGATTCACAACATGTTAACAAAAGATAAAGCAGTAACTGTGTCCTACACATAACACAATTATTGAATCAACAGTAAAAAATGCATTCCTCCTGGTACACATGTAATTTATATTAAGCCACCAATGTAAAGCATTCATCGAGGCTATTTTATCACAGTTCAGAATTAAATACTGTTGGTGCAGCAATTAAGAGCCTATACTTTATCCTGTAGATTTGTGTTTTTAAGCAATCACACATTTGTGTTTTTAAATGGTTACTTATTGTAACTGTTGAAAATACAAAGTCAAAATAAAGTATCTTTGCTTGTTTTAAGTGACCAAAATCAGCACAGTAAATAAATATTACTAACAATGATTGTATCTTAATGACAACAGACAAATGGGACATGACAACAAAATGGGAGAAAAATCTTGTGTGTATATATATGACCAAAAACAAACAGTTATACAGCTTTTAGATTTTACAACTTAATATGCTAATGCTATATACATGAATCTTGCTCTCTTTTCAAGGCATCCTTTAATTTTAAAGTGTGTCAAATGAAACATGCAATGCAATTTGAAAGAAATACATGTGAAAGTGTAAGCCACATGTCATTTTACATTTTCCAATGTGTGTACACTCAGTCATGTCCAACTCTCTGCGACCCCACAGACTGTACCCCGCCAGGCTCCCCTGTCCATGGGATTTTCCAGGCAAGGATTCTGGAGTGGGTTGCCATTTCCTCCTCCATTTTCCAATAGCCACATTAAAAAAGTAAAAATAAACAAGTGAAGCTGATTTTAGAAATACATATTTAGTAATACAATACATTCAAAAACTATCATTTCAAAATGTAATCAATATAAAATTACTAGAGATATTTATGTTCATTTTTTCCTTCTAAGAGTTCCAAGTGTATCCCTCCATTCAGACTAATGTGTTTCACATGCTCAATAGCCATATGTGGCTAGTGTACTGGACAGACCTGGAACGTCTGCTGTGAAGGTACCAAGAGTACTAATACTCTTTCCTGAGACAGCCATCATATTCTGCAGTCACACCCTTCTCCCAGCTAAACATTCTTATGTCCTTTAATCATTCTCCACAGAGCAGCTTTCTAACTTGCCCCCTGTCAGGACACAATTCAGCTTAAAAGGGCTCTCCCTAAAGAAGAGGGAAGAACATATCTAGTAAATCTATTTCTGATCTCCTGTCCTGGAAAAAAATGCCATTATCAATGAAGATAAGCCATCATGGCCTGCTCTGTACAAATCTCACGGCAGGTGTTTGCCATTCAACAACTATGCAACACATATGTATTGAATGGCTACCAACTGCTGAGCTAGGTAAGTTCCTGGAAACAGAAACAGTTAACTACTTTTCATTCATATTCAAGTCTTAAGATTAAAAGCTTAAATATAATAATTTCATGAAATACACATGTGAGCTCCTAAAGATCAGTAAAAAATACTAGTATTTAACTAGAATCTCATTTAATGGACTGTGCTGAACATTAACATACAAACCGTGGATCTTGTTCGTCAATCAAGCCAGGGTCCCTTAATTATTCTCTAAGAATCTACTAACAGAAGATGACCTTTTATCTTGTAGAATGGTTTCAAGCTATCACCGTCTTTCCTTCCCTCCTCAGTACAACAGTCTCCTCTTAGGAGGAAAACATGAAAGTGGTGACTTCACAAAGAGCAAAACCCTCTCCACCCTCATGCACCCTGCACCTCCCAGTTACCCAATGCTCCCTTTTATGTACACACATACAACTTTTATGTGCGTAAAATATCCTCCAAGCAACTAGTGATTACCATTTAAAGAAAAATTCATGGATTTAAAATACCATAGTACCACTCTTAGAACAAATCTCCTCTTATCCACTCTCTAATGGAGCACACAGACACAAATACTGCCCAAGGAGATTCCATATCATAGCACAACCAAAAGTGATGACATTCTCTAACACGCAAATGAGGAGAAAAAGATCCTTTTCTGATTTTAAAAAAAAAGTGTTTTATTTTTGGGTTTGGTTTTTTTTTTTACAATATTAAAAAATTACTCCTAAACGAGAGACAGAGAGAAATAGAGTGGACAAAGGATGAAACTGGAAACTTCAAAGCCCAAACTGGGCAGAGCTGAAGCCCTGAGATCTGGTGCTCATGGCCACTAGAGGACTCTCCTCAAGAGGAAGGAAATGCTGAATGTAAGGCTGTGACATTTCTATCCAAACCTTTGCCTACCCTTGACTCTCACTGCTCATTCTGGCCCTTAATTTTACAATGGCCTTTTTCCCACTGATTTCAAATTAACTTTGATCTACATCAATCCTGTAATGGATGTTCAGAAGAAAAAAACACCATCCCAATAGTGTTGGAGAAGACTTGAGAGTCCTGTGCACCGCAAGATCAAACCAGTCCATCCTAAAGAAAATCAGTCCTAAATATTCATTAGAAGGACTGATGCTGAACCTGAAACTCCAATATTTCAGCCACCTGATGCGAAGAACTGACCCCTTGGAAAAGACCCTTGGAAGACTGAAGGTGAAAGGAGAAGGGGATGACAGAAGATGAGATACTTGGATGGAATCACTGATTCAATGGACATGATTTTGAGTAAACTCCCAGGGTTGGTGATGGACAGAGAAGCCTGGCGTGCTGTAGTCCATGGTGTCACAAAGAGTTGGAAACGACTGAGCAACTGAACTGAACTGAGATCTACTTCTATAAACTACTACAGAATTCCACTACTGTTTAGCTGATGTTCAAAATCGTTATTTTAAAATCTGGATCAAAAAAATGGCTGAAGAATAAAATGCAGTAGAATGTTACTAAATAACATTACTCTAAAAGGCTTCTACCAGGCATTACGCAGTCTCATCCTTTAATCTTGCATATTTATTTACCTATTACCAAACATAGAAGAGTCCCTAGTAAGTACTTCAGTAGTCCATCATTTCAACCCTCCTGTAAAGGACATCACAGGGTTATAGAACACGCCCTAAAATACAGACACAGTTAACAATGGGTTTAACACAAAGCTGGTGTTCAACATCCAATATCCACTTTAAATGAACATCCAAAGACAGTTGAAAGTTCATTCTGACATTTTAAAAGTTCATTTTAAGACAGAGATTCTTTTGTAAGTACAGTTTTAATTTATTCACCTGGAAAGATTAACCCCCAAAATGATGAAATTTCCCTTCTACAATTTTCTCTGAACATATAAAACAAGCTCCATCACCCGGTTCTACCACATACCTGGTCTGCTAATTCTGTCAATTTTATCCATGCTAGGGGAGGGAAGGCGAAGTCGAGGACTGCTCTGATTGGAGTTGTCAGACCCCACATCATTGAATGAATCATCAAGCATCAGTAAGAGCTCCTTCACGCATTTATGACAGATGCTATGCTGACAAGGGAGAATCAACGGGTGGGTGAACAGCTCCTTGCATGCTGGGCAAATGAGCTCCCTTTCAATATTCTTAATGGTAACCTTAATGAGAAGGAGAAATCAGAATAACAGGTTTTTAGTGTGTAAATATGTTAACTTGCTTATATCCCATGTATAAGTACATATATAATTACTACCGAAAAGAATTAAAGATTTTTTAAAATCTGAAGTTTCTTTTTGGGCTGTGAAAGTCTACACCATTATTTATCCACCCCCTCATCATCACATGGCCTAGAAGTGAGCGGACATGAGATGGCAAATATATATATATATATTTGAAGTATGAGAAAAATTAACATAAAATATTTGGCATCCATAATATTTCGCCTTCAGTGAAATTTTGAAAGTAGATTACTTTAATAAAAATAAGGAATATAGCACCAAAAAAAATACAGCACTAAGAACAGCATTATTCCTATTTAGCACATTAGCTCTGTAACTGACAAGTAACAGGAGCTGGTAAAAACTGGACTAGCCATTATGTTCCTGGAGCCTATTTGAAATCTACTTACAAGCTGAATTATCAGCAATTTTATACATTAAACGTGACCATTTTCCACATGCTGCAACTATAATGTACGTAAAATACTTGAGGTTCTCAGGCTGAATACCAAAGCAGTTATCTTGAAAGCACTTTACGAATACTAAAAGGGTAGGGAGGATTACAAAGAACCACTATAAATGCTCTCAATGGTACAAGCTTGCAATATTTTCAATGAGAAACACTTAAGACTCATCACAACTATAAAGGTCTAAAGACCTCATACCAGCTTTCCCATCCTTTGCCTGTGCAGTTTTCCCTCCATTGATCCCAAGCTTCAGGTGCTCTGAATCTATATTTAGCATCCTTGCAATTGTAATAATGGTACAACGTTAGTCAACCATTTCAACTACTGGAAACACAGAAAATTAAAACTGAATTAACTAACTTCTTTTAGTTAAATACAAACGTATGCGAGTCTATTCTCCTTAAAATGACACCAAGTGAGTTAATAATCCCTGACGACAGTACTTCAGCCAACGGGCTTTATCACTGTCAGTGGGTCGTGCAATGCAGCAGTTCTTGCTGCATCACTCAATAAATTATTGAGTAAAAGCCCGCATCACGTCACAGTTTTAGAAAATCTGGAAGATATCCACACTTCACATCAAAGAATACAGAATCTTCACATCCTGTCTCATTTCATAAAGAATTTGACATGTAATTCAAAGAGAAATATTGTCTTCAAAGTCCAAAACAGATTCTCACGCCCCATTTTATGGGAGGTTTACCTCTCACTGAAAGATCTAAAACCATTTCCACTTTTCTCGTACACAAAGCAGTGTACAAGCTTTCTAATCACGATGGACATAAAGCAATTCTTACGCAAAAGAAAAACGAGTGTTCATTTTACATGCATTGAAGGGAAGCAATCTGAGAAATTTTACATGCATTGAAGGGAAGAAATCATGAGAAATGTGGTGTGGTGGCTCCCCCAATTAAGCCAGTTCAAAATCAATGAGGTTCGACGGAAAACCAACAAGTTGAGAAGAACTGCACTGCACATCCCACTCCCTGAAACAAAAGCACTTGAACCCCGACAGCTGCCGGAGCAAGCCGGCCCCGCGCGGGCGGGCAGGCAAAGCCGGGGAGGAGCCTGCGCTCGCGGCGACCGCAGGCCGGGCTCGCGGGGGTCCGAGGGGGCCTCGGGCGCCGGCCCCGCCGGGCTGCGGGACAAAGGGCGGCGGGGAGGCGCCCGGGGCCGCGGCGGGCCCCCGCCTCCTTCAGAACTCGGCAGCCTGCGGGCCACGGGAGGGCCGCGCCCCAACTCCCCGAGGCTCTCAGGTGGGCCAGCGCCGCGCCCGAGGGCGCCCCCTCCTGGGCCCGGCTGACCGCGAACCCGCCCCTCCCCTCCCAGGGGCAGACAGGGCGCGCCCGGGGCTGCGGAACCGGCCCGGGACGCGGAAGGCGAAGGGGAAGCGGGGCCGCCGCACGCCCGCCCCCGCTCCTCGGGAGGCGCGGCTCCTCCCGGCGCAGGGCAGCGGGGACCGCGCCGCCCTCGGGATGGGGCAGCCGCCCGCGCCGCTACCCACCAGCGAGTCTGAGCCGTCCCCCTCCATGGCAGCCTCCCGCCAGGTGTCATCAACGGCAGGGCCCCAGCAGGCAGACGCGCGGCCCGGGGCAGGCTCTAGCGGGCGGGTCCCTGCGGCGGCAGCCGAGCCTCGGTTCGGAGCCGGAGGGCGAGCCGGTCAGCCAGCCCCGGCCAGCGGACCGACGCGGGCAGGAGGCGGCCAGGGCGGACGACAGCACGGGCGCGGAGAGCGGAGCTCTGCTCCTGCGACGGCCCCGGGAACCCAGGCCCGCGGCCGGCTGCGGCGGCGGCTCCTGCGGACTGCGGCGGGGCGGGCGGCCGCGCGGAGACCCGGGCGCGGGCCGCGGAGGGCGGGGCGGGGCGGGGCGGCGGCGTCGCCCGGGCGACAGCGCCCACCGCACAAAGGGGCGGGCAGGCCCGCGGCCGCGCTGCGGGCGGGTGTGGCCCGCCGCGGGGTTCCCGCGCTCCGCCGCCGCCTGGGCCGGCTCCCCGCCGCCCGGCGCGCCCGCCCGAGCCGCGGCCGAAGCCCCTTCCCGGCCGCCCCGCGCGCCCGCCCGAGCCGCGGCCGCAGCCCCCGGACGGGGTCGGGAGCCTCGGAGAGGCGGAAGCGAAGGCGGGGAAGGGGCGGCGGAGGCGGAGGGCCGAGCCGGGGCGGGGCCGGGGTGGAGCGGTCCCGCGGCGCCGCAGCCGCCTGCATCCTGGGCCGCTTCTCCGCGCCAACCCTCGGCTCTGCCTTCGGACGTCCGCGCCTTCGGTAAAGCGCGCCTCCAGCCTCACAGACAAGCACCGCTTCCTGACTCTAGACGGGTCGGCGGGGCGAGGCCGAGCCCAGGCCTCCTTCCGCGTGTCGTCGCGCCGGAGCCGCGCGCGGCGGGGAGGCGACCAGGGAAAGAGCCGGCTCACAGCGCCCCTGCCCGGGCCGGGGTTTCCCCGAGCGGGTCCCTGCCCCCGCCCCTCCTCCGCGGCCCGAAGCGCAGGGCGAGCTGCACGTTCCCTAACTGCTCGCCAGGCACTCCTGCTCTGCTTCTGCTTTGACATACACACCAGGGCGCGGCGCCGTCGCGCACGGCACGTTCTTGCCAAGTGGCGCTTGGACACGCCGCAGGGTAGGGGTCCCTCTCCCTGGGCACTGGCCAGGAATTAGAGGCGGCAGCCTTCCTACCCGACCTAGGGTGTGCGTCCCGTCCACGCCGCCGCTGCTCTGCGGGTCCCTGCCACCCAGCCCCGGCATGGAGGGTGCGGGGAAATGGGGACAGGTGGTCCTGAACTGCTCCCGCACCCGCTGGTGGGCGCGCCCAGCCAGTGGCCAGGCCCCGCTTCTGCAGCTTTAAGACCAGCTGCGCAAAATTCACCTGCTGAAGTCCAAGCGCGTTTCCTCCAGTTTTCAAAACAAATCGAAAACAAATGAACCTGGGGTTCTCGAAAGCCGCTTTGTTAGATCACGCCCCTGCCCTTCCAGCGGGCTAAATAATTCCATTCTCTTATGCATAGACTGAGAAACAGGCGCTCTAAACAGCTGGGCGAGGGAAGGCAGAGCTGTAGCGCGGAATCCCGATTAGGTTTTGACACGCTTCTCACTTTTATTTCCTATTTGGGACGAGTCTCTCGCTGTGACCAGTTCCGCCGTCTTCCCACAGCACTGTCAGCAGAGGTAGCCTCTTCTCCAGCCGACAATTAAATGACAGTGTGGCAGGGTACAACTGAGAACAGCAATGGCCATAGCAATGGTCTTTAATGGAATGCCCTCAGTTTACAGATACGGTGCAGAGAGGATGAACACCTCACGGAGTAGTGCCTGGTTGCGTGGCTTTACAGGCTGGAGTTGAGGCTGCTTCCTCCCCACGGGGTCTGAATCGTCCTAATCCGGGGGAACTGAGGAAAATAAATGCCTGCGTGATTTAGTAACCTGTATGATGTCCGACCGGAGAAGGCAATGGCAAGCCGCTCCAGTACTGTTGCCTAGAAAATCCCGTGGATGGAGGAGCCTGGTAGGCTGCAGTCCATGGGGTCGCTAAGGGTCGGACACGACTGAGCGACTTCACTTTCACTTTTCACTTTCACACATTGGAGAAGGAAATGGCAACCCACTCCAGTGTTCTTGCCTGGAGAATCCCCGGGATGGGAGAGCCTGGTGGGCTTCCGTCTATGGGATCAGACAGAGTCGGACACGACTGAAGTGACTTAGCCGCAGCAGCATGATGTCCGACACCATGTTCTCGTATAGATTTTAAAAGGCTCAACTATTAATAAGCATTATAAATCAGTTTCTGTTTTTAATTATGGTCTTTGGGTTCAATAATTCCCCTGTCGCTCTCATCTTACACCACCCCACTTGAATAGTGCCTTAGTCCAAAACGAATCAGTTAAAGTACAGACTAAAAGAGATCAGAAGGTATCGTTAACATGAACTAAAGAAAAAAACTGTAGAGACAACATTTGGCTGAAAATAAACTTGAAAGTTCTTCCATTATGCAAATCAAATGCCAATGAGTTGCCATTTTCCATCTTATTCCCAAAGTTCAAAAGTTACCTCAATACACTTGCTTGAGAATGGGGGAAACAGGCACTTTCAAACATTTTTATAACAGTGCAGATTGGTTTGGCTTATTTGAAGGGAAATTTTGCAAATCCTATCAAAAAATTTCAGTGCTTCTACTTTGAAGCAATTCCACTTCTGATAATTTTCCCACTGAAAGACTTGCATGTGTGCACAAAAACGTGTATAAAGATCTCTGAGGGACTTTATTTGTAGAAATTAAATATCTACCATTCATAATGTACATTCACACCATGGAATACTATTTAGCAGTTAAAATGAATGCACTGATGAGAAAGGACTTCTAAAATAGTGTAAAAACAAACAAAAAAAACCCCATATGGATTCTGTATGTTGCCACTTTGGCAAAAATAAAAAAAAAAAAGACAAGCAGGCATATTGTTTATGTACACAAATAAGTAAATAAAAATGTTTGCAATAGAGCACAAGAAATGCTAACAGTGTTGTGAAGAAGTAAGGGGATGAAGGAGGTGTGGGAGACACTTTCCGTCCACATTGTGTTGTTTGCACTTTATAATATGTACCTATTTTAGTTCTAGAAACTTTTTAATGTAATTTAACCCATAACTGTTTTTATACTTATGTAAACTCATCCATATACTTTTAAAAGCAAAATAGGGGAGGGTGAATATTGTAAGAAGATAACAAATTTGAAAACCACCAGTCTAAACTAGCACTCTCCACCTACCTAGTCATTTCTCTTTCATGGCTGCCATGCTTGGGGTCATATCACTTTCTCCCAACATCCATCCATCTCAGCCTCCCAGTTATCAAAGCTAACCAAGATCTTTCTCAGTTGCTCAACTTAAAATCCTATGGGTTTGGGGATTTTTAAAAACCCTTCTCTCTCCTTTCCCCATACTTCTCTCTGACAGCCTTCAAATGTTCTTTCAGAAACACAAGAGTCCAGTATTGTATGGAGGGCCTAGAACTACCATGCTTCTTCTTAGTAGGTACTGGGAAGCTTTTGAAGATGTTTAAGTAGGAATGATAGAAAAGATGTGTTTTGTTTTGTTTTATAAATCATTATTCTCCCAATTTGTCCTGCATACACTATCCCCTGGTGCCACCTCCCCCTCAATTTGGAGTATCCTAGTACCTTCTTTTCCAAGTTTCTTTTAAAACATGTGTCAAAATTCAACACAAGGAAGCCTGTTCCACGTCTGTCATCCACTCGGTCCGTTGACCTTTATACTCCCCATTAATGATGTCTTAGGCTTGCTGGCATTGTGTAATTGCTGTTCTATCACAGGGGTGTGAGCTGTTTCGAATCTGTTTCATGAAGTCCAAAAGGACAATTTCTCCTCCTTCACCTGCTAACAACCACCACTCCCGAAACACACACACACACTGACACACATATTATTCAGGTCTGGTAAAATAGAGGCCCAAAAAATGTTCATGAGCTCACACTTAAAATATAAACCCGATACCCTTTAGGCTATACACTATTCATTAAATTAACCAGCTCTCTTTCCACACTGATTCCTAATACCCAACAAGAGATTAAATTCCAGGCTGAGTCAGGTCCTAATGGCCATGGTGTGTATCTCGGTCAGTGCCATGAGGCCCCACTGGCTCTTCATCTGTTCAGTCTGAGGTCAAACAGCCAGAGTGCCATTCTGTGAGTATATCCTGAGCAAGAAGAGCAACCAGGTGACATGGCCAGCATACTCCTAAACCTTGCTCCTGTTTGGAAATGGCCTGGGTTTTCAATAAAGAGAGCCCTGGACTTAGGATGTGAGGAAGGTGGCAATGAAGTCAACTGCAGGGCATCCCAGTAGATTGGCACATGCACTGTCTGTGCTGCTGGGTACCAGGAAGTTACAGGTAAAGGGACAATAAATGACATTTACCACTTATTGACCTAAGTCTCTGACAGGCCAAGCTCACCTGTCATAAAGAGTTTCTATGGTAACGACCTCAGAGGAGAGGAGTCCAGCCAGCAAGGAAGTTCAGATTTCCCCTGGTGGGCCAACTCCTGCTCACCTTTCAAGCTGCAAATCTAGTCTCCATCCTCATGAGTCCAGTTCTCACTGATCAGTTCCCCTTACTCTGAGCTGCTGGAGCACTCCCCTTACTGCTCAGTTTAACACGATTACATGCTCTTATTCCGTACACTCATGTTTGATGTTTTATAAACTTTATCTCCCCGTCCATTTCATGCTTTTGTTTGTTTAAAAGAAAATCCAGGAGGCATTCATCAGCTAACTGGTAGCATCAGTCCAACAATTTCAGGGTTGGTAGGAGGTACTAGAACTGATGCTAAAGCTGAAACTCCAATACTTTGGCCACCTCATGCGACGAGTTGACTCACTGGAAAAGAGTCTGATGCTGGGAGGGATTGAGGGTGGGAGGAGACGGGGACGACAGAGAATGAGATGGCTGGATGGCATCACCGACTTGATGGACATGAGTTTGAGTGAACTCCGGGAGTTGGTGATGGCCAGGGAGGCCTGGCGTGCTGTGATTCATGGGGTCACAGAGAGTCGGACACGACTGAGCGACTGAACTGAACTAGCACTGCCCTGGTAGACATGTTCCCATCAATGACAGGAGTGTACTGGCTGTGTAACTGGTAGACACGGGGTCCTTTAGCCAACGTAGGGTGAACATCAAAATACTTAGAGACTGTTAGCAGGTCCCTTTAACTGCATCTCACTATTCCTATACTTAGGGTTTCCAGTTTTAGCAAATAAAAACATAGGACACCCTGATAAATCTGAATTTCACATACACAATGAACTTTTTTTAGTATATCTCAAATATTGAATGGGATATACTTAGATTAAAAAATTGGTTGTTTACCTGAAATTCAAGTTTAACGCTACATCCTATATTTTATCTGGCACCTCTACCTTCCATTGTTAATGATCATAATTTGCATATAAGGTGTCTCAAGACCAAAACCTGTTGTCAAAGTAAGTAGATGTAATAGCTTTACTTACTGAAGGCCTATTACGTGCTAATAACAGCATTAGGAACTTTGCACAAAATATTCATTTAATCCTTGCAATAACCCTGTGAAATAGGTATACTTCCCTTCAGAGGGGACATGTAACAATGCCAACTTCTCTCCAGCTTTATCCAGAGATTAAGTAATACCGTCAAGGTCACACACCTGCATACCAAGAGCTAAGATTCAAACCTGAGGCTCACTCTAGCCTCCCTACTTTAGCACTGCCCACAGGTAAGCTTCTAACATGCAATTTACAATTTCATAGAAAATGTGATTAAACATTTTTTGACAAAGTCATTTCACAGAAAGTTTTTCCCTCCCAAATTATCTTTGAGCAATATAGAAAAAACATCAGAGGAAAATTCTAATATTTACAAAATCAGCTGTTTTCAAGTGATATTGCTAACACCTATATCTTCTCTTTGTGTTCCCTCCTCCCCACAACGCACACACTTTACCCAATCCCAAGATATAAAAAAATATTTTAAAGAACACTTTGCAGTGGATACAACCTTAGTATTATCACCCAGTTTAGATTCAGTTGTGTAAGCAACTATCTATTGAGTCTTCAGAAACAGATCATTTGGTGGTATTTTTGTTTTGGTCCCAGGAGATGTTTAAGACTTCACATTAGTCTAGATTTGAGGATTTTCTAAACGTACTTCTTTCAGTGTATAAGCATCTTGTATGAAAGCAAATTTTGTGTTTATAAAAGTTCTTCAATTCTTTGTGCGACAAAGATATTCAAAATTAAAAGTAATAATTCACCAAGGAATGGAATAATCACCGCTTCTCTATTAAAATGTAAGCTTTCCAAAGCCTCTTTACTTTGCTCAAACTATCATACTCTTTGGATGTGCCCTAACAGTAACTATTGAACTGTAGGAAATAAGTGCTTTCTGGCTATGAATACATAAATATAAATATGTTTAAACTCTAAATAAAGATATACACTAAATATAAATTCTTCTAGGTTTCCTGTCATCAAGTTTTCATTATATTATTCTAGAAAAGTATGCAATGGTGTGGAAAAAATAAATGTGTGAAGATAATAACAAATTAAATAAGGTACATCTTTCTAGAGACCAAAACAGTTTGAAAACACTGCATTGTGTAATGCTAGATTTTGATCACAGATTTGGAAAGCTCTCTTTTAGTCCAAAGAGATGAGTTACAGAAGAAAAACAAAACCACAGATTGGGAGAAAATATTTGCAAATGATCATACCAACAAGGGATTAGTCTCCAAAATTTACAAATAGCTCATGACACTTAACAGCGTCAAAACAAACAACCCAATTGACAAATAGGCAGAAGACCAGACATTTCTCCAAAGAAGACATACATATGGCCAAGAAGCACAGGAAAAGGTGTTCAACATTGCTAATTATTAGAGAAATGCAAATCAAAACTACAATGAGATATCACTTCATACCAACCAGAATGGTTATTATCAAAAAATCCACAAACAATAAGGGTGGAGAGGGTGTGGAGAGAAGGGAACTCATTTACACTGTTGGTGGGAATGTAAATCGGTACAGCCACAATGGAAAACACTATGGAGGTTTCTTAAAAAACTAAAAATAGACCTACCATATGACTCACTCCTGGGCATATATCGAGAGAAAAACATGATCTGAAAAGATACATGCACTCCCGTGTTCATTGCAGCACTGTTTACAATAGCCAAGACATGGAAGCAACCTGAATGTTCACAGGTTGACCGAGGAATGGACAAGAAAGGTGTGGTACATGTATCAATGGAATATTACCCCGTCATTAAAAAGAATAAAATAATGTCATTTGCAGCAACATGGATGGACCTAGAGACCGTCATACTGAGTGAAGTCAGTCAGACAGAGAAGGAGAAATACCACACGACATACCTTATCTGTGGAATCTAAAAAGACACGATACAAGTGAGCTTACAGAACAGAAAGAGACTTGCAGACTCAGAGAAGGAGCTTGTGGTTTCTGGGTAAGGCAGGCCAGCGGGCTGTACAGGGGAAGGATCGGGGGAAGGGATAGTTAAGGAGTTTGGGATGGACATCTACACACTGCTGCTAAGTCGCTTCAGTCGTGTCCGACTCTGTGCGACCCCACAGACGGCAGCCCACCAGGCTCCCCTGGCCCTGGGATTCTCCAGGCAAGAACACTGGAGTGGGTTGCCATTTCCTTCTCCAATGTGTGAAAGTGAAAAGTAAAAGTGAAGTCGCTCAGTCGTGTCTGACTCTTAGTGACCCCATGGACTGCAGCCTACCAGACTCCTCTGTCCATGGGATTTTCCAGGCAAGAGTACTGGAGTGGGGTGCCATTGCCTTCTCTGCATCTACACACTGCTATACTTAAAAATGGATAACCAACAAAGTCCCGCTGTATAGCACATGGAACTGTGCTCAATGTTATGGGGCAGCCTGGAAGGGAAGGGAGTTTGGGGGAGAACAGATACATGTGTATGTATGACTGAGTCCCTGTGCAACAGGGACTGAAACTATCACGACATGGTTATCAGCTAGGCCCCAATACAAAATATGAAGTTTTTTTGGAAAAAAAAAACCAGCAAACTTCAGAAAGTGGCTTCCAGAAATGGTACAAATTTCTGTGATAGTGAAATATAAGGAGTCCATTTACACTGATTTTTAAACCTCTTGAGAATTATCATAGGTATCACCCATGGAGTGTTGTTGGATGAACAGAAAGACCACAATGGTAGAGACCACAGTGTACTTTAAATATTAAAGTAATCGTCACAGTAGAGTCAATAAGCTGATCAAGCTCATCATGTGGGTTTTATGTTACCCTGAGATGAAAGGCTTACCTCCCACATTCAGAGAACACAATAGCAGGCTAATTTAATTTGAAGTAGACACAAAGCAAACTGCTGCCCCTGGGAAACGCAGTGGATTCGAGACGGAAGTGAAGTAAAGTTTTCGGTAAAGTTTGAATATTTTGCAATGACCATATATTAAATGTTTTAAAATTTTAAAGCCATCAGAGAAATGTGAAAGAAATTATGATGATGGTCAACCCACTGGTCCCAACTTTGAAGGAAGGGGAGGAAAGGGGAGGAGGCAGAAGACAAGAGCCTCAGCTCTTTCGTTTTAAACTTCACGAACCTGGTGTGATTAGATCCATTTCCTATTACTCTTTACACTACCAACCTGAGCCACAAGGTGGAACCTAGCTTCTCAGAGGAAAAGAAAGCACATCAAACATCAAAGGTCTGTTAGTCCATGACTAATGCTTAGGAAGGTATTCAGTGTTCAAATCCTGTATAATCACATATACGAGGAGGGTGTAAGCAGAACTGGGAGGAGCAAAGTTGTGAGGAAAGAGGGCAGAGAAGAAGCTTGAGTTGTAAGCGTTAAGAGGCTACTCCTGACCCCCTCACTCCACCAGATAAAAGGCAGAGACCCTGCTGTGACAGCCCACTTTCCCACCCCAGAGATTCTACAGGCACACCTGCCCCTCTGACTCTGGAAGTCAGCTGAGCTCACGCCTCTACTTCAGCTTCAGGCCCATTACTGAAGAGGGTCCACCTAGTGGAGAGTGAGGCAGAGGAATTCAGTGGATAAAGTCAGAAGGTTCTGAGCTGTGTTTCCACTACAGTCAGCATGCTGTGAAACACAGTGCTAATTGCAAGAGGCTCCTTGTCTCCACCTGCCTTTATTATAAGACGGTGTAAAGGTGCATTAATGATTCCGCCCTCCTTGCCCACTTAGTGTTTATGAGAAGTTCACCTGCCTGCTTCATAATCACCTGGGATGTCAACTTGCAGATCCCTGGATCCTACCTCAAAACTATTCTCTCCTAGTATCAAGTGTTGCCTGCTTACTGAAAGACAGTATTAGCCAACGAATACAATTCCGGCTAACTCTGAAGAATATCTCAGCACCAGGGGCCTAAACTGACCTCTCAGTCATTCTGCTCCTGATCCCATCTAGGGTGGTCCATTTATTTTGTAACCAACAAAAGGCATCCTCCTCTCCTGTCTGGTTCCTGGGCAACCAGGGTCCTGCTGTGTGCTTTAGACAGGCCAGGCTCGCCCCCTGGAAGCTAGCCTCCTCGCTCAGCACTTCCTTCTGAACTTCTCTCCCCAGGGTCGATCCTCCAGAGGGTGGGGAGTGTTGTGGTACGCACTCCAGACCGGGGGTGGGGAAGGGAGGTGCTCGTGGCCAAGGGGAAGCTGTTTGGGGCAACAAAGTGCTTGGAGATGCTGGCCAGCCTGTCCCTATGCGTGTGCTGGAGGCCCCTCGAAGTGCAGGATGGAGCCTTGGGACACGAAACAAAGTCGAACCGGTGCCCTCCGTTTCTGCTTCTGCTCCGGGGTGTAAATTGCAGGGATGGCCTGCAACACTGACTCTGCTAAAGAAAAGTGAATAAGCATTCTGTTTTGGGTGATTGTATTCCGTGTTTGCACAAGAGAGAGAATTCAGGAGGCCCACAGTTAGCCCGGGACCCTTTGGTCGGGGAGGACGTTGACCTGCTCCCCATCTGTAGGACTGTCTGGCCTGAAGCATCCACGTTGTTGGGGTTGGTGAGATATAAGACTCATGTTCCAGAGGTTCACAGCACAGCTGCAGATCATCCTTCTTTTCATGATGACCTTGCGCAGAGCATCCTTTTCTCGTCTGTGCCATAACCTTTTCTGGAAACTCCAGCTGCAGAGGACAAATGCAGACGCCGTTTCTCGCTTTCTAGGCACAGGCGAATCCCGGCGGGCCGCGCAGCGCGCCACCTTCACATTTCCCAGTTCTTCCTGCCTGTAAACCACATAGGAGCCTCTCCAGGCACTTTCTCAGATGTAGCTCGGAAGGCAGACTCCGGCTAGGCTTTCCGCTTCAGCGAGGCGCCACTCCGCCCGGCAGAGGGCAGGGCCCCCAGGCGCCACCGACTGCGCCAGCCTGGGTTTCCAAAGGACTCCTAAACAGGTGCCTGGCTGAAACCCGGCGCCTTCGCATCTCCCTCTCCCCTCCAAAGGAAGGATGCCTCAAATGTTCCGGGCCTGGGACAACGGCGGAGGACCTGAAAACAGCAGAGCTGGGCGAACCGGGGTTCTGCCCCTACTTATGTGCCGTAAGGTCGAACTGCGTGAACCCGATCCCACCCTCATAGCCTATCCACCGTCTGGTCCAGCCTTCCCTCCGCGCTCTGCGCCTGGACAGACCAGGTCAACCACACGATGTCAGCCACGCTTAGGAGCCTGGGCGCGTCGAGGAGCGCCCCCTGGCCAACGCCCGGCCCTCCTCCCCATCTTCGCAGGCTGAGCCCTTGCCCCTCTCGGTCCCCAGAGCCCCCGCCGTCACCCAGCTGGCTAAGTCCTTTTTGGCCCATTTCAGAGATGCCGCGCTATTAATGGGGGTGGAGAGGGTGGGAGGTCAGACGTCTGCTTTGCTTTCAGCAGCGGCTGGGCGTCCTAGCTAAGAACACGAACCTGGGACTCCAGTCCCGCCCTCCCCGGGGGCTGCCAGCGCCCGGGACACCTGCAGCCACAGGCCAAGTAGTGCCCGGAGTCGGGGGCGCGGTGGGGTTGGGGGGCGGAACCCAGGCCGCAGCTCCGCGCGCCCCGGCACTTACCTTGCCTCTGGCTAGCAATTCCATGATGTAGCCAAATTCACTAATCTCCCCCGACTCAGACATGGTTAAGATCCTTCGCAAACTCTGGAGGAAGAAGCCGGTGCACCGAATTTGTCCTTTTTCTCTCTTTTCTCTGTTTTTAGCCTGAGTTTTGCCAAGCGCCCCGCCAGGATGCTGTTAACGAGGAAAAATGAGAAAGCGACGGGGAAAAGCAAAAGGCGGAGTAGGGTGGGAGGAAGGCCATGGAGGGCTCCTGGGCAGCCACGACTGGCGTTCTTAGCTCAGGAAAGGGCGATGTAACGGAACAAACGAGGGCGGCGGCGGCGGCCGTGAAATCCACACCAGGCGGAGCCCGGCCCGAAGGCCCCGCCTCCCCGGGGGTCGCGGCCCGCGCCTCCCGCCCGGGGGTCGCACGGCCGCGGAGACAGACACCCACACAAAAACGTGTCTGCTCCCGGCGTGGCGCCGACCCAGCCCCGACACCCACTGGCTGGTCAGAGCTGTCCTTTATCTGATGCCTGAGACGGTGGCCATCCGGAGCCCTTCCTGCAAGGCCCGGGGAAAATCTCCATCCCACTGTCTGGAGGTGTGAGGGCAGAGAGAATGAATTCAGAGCAGGCACAACAAAGGATCTGGCTGACAGAGCCGGGGAAAAAATAAGTGCGGGCCCAGGAAATCGCAACGCCGCATCTCAAGTCAGCCTTCCTGAAATCCGATAGGTAACAAAGACCAAGCCAGCGCTCCTGAGATGAGAACAAACACCAGGATTGTATTTTAAACACACAAAGTGTGTAAGGTCGATTATATCTCTATATCCTCTTGATACTCAACTTTCCTTTAATTAAAAAAAAAAAAAGACGATTCTGGCCATCAAGGTGTGCTTCCTGGATAAATATTTTCACCCTTTAGCTACTACTAACTCACTTTCCAATTGTTTTCATTTCATGGAGTTAAACATTAAGTGCCGTGTTTCTCACATTTTATACTTCTTTTTTAAAATAGCAGCTCCCCTAGCAGGCTGTAGCTGAAACTGGCCTCTTAGGCTTCTCTCTGCTTCACTCAAACCTGACAGTCTTCTTTGAGAAGAAAACTTGGCTGAACAAAGTCAGCTCTACTCTATTCCTTCACTATAGGCAGTCTCTTATTTTTCTTGAAAAGGAGAAAAGTGATAAGGGCATGAACTTTTCTCTAAAAAAAAAAAAAAAAAAGAAACACCTTTCTTCTCTGGCCCAGAAATCCAAAAGTATATAATGATTTCTCTTTTCCCTACATACTTCTCCATAAAGCTCTAACAACGTTGCCCCTTTCTTCCACCAGAACTTTGCTCCTTCTTCAGTGAGTTACTTCCCTCTCCGCCTTTTTGTTGGTGGTATTACTGTCCTCTCTGAGTTGGTGCTGATCCCCTCTTACAGCAAGCAGCAAAAGTTAATGTGCTGGGGGTTCACAGTGAGGGCTCAGTAGGAACTGAGAAACAAGCATATGTCTTGCTGATAAGCTTGTCCTTCTCAGGTTTTGTAGAACCTTGGTATGTCCTTTACTTCCATAGGAAAAGCTAGATACAGAATTCAAATAAGATATATAGCATTCATGAAGAAGGCAATGGCACCCCACTCCAGTACTCTTGCCTGGGAAATCCCATGGACGGAGGAGCCTGGTAGGCTGCAGTCCATGGGGTCTCTAAGAGTTGGACACAACTGAGCAACTCCACTTTCACTTTTCACTTTCACACATTGGAGAAGGAAATGGCAACCCACTCCAGTGTTCTTGCCTGGAGAATCCCAGGGCCGGGGGAGCCTGGTGGGCTGCCGTCTATGGAGTCACACAGAGTCGGACATGACTGAAGCGACTTAGCAGCAGCAGCAGCTGTAGCATTCATGAATGGATTCCTCCAATACTTGATGCTAAGTCGCTTCAGTCGTGTTGGACTCTGCGACCCTATAGATGGTAGCCTGCCAGGCTCCTCTGTCCATGGGATTTTTCAAACAAGAATACTGGAGTGGGTTGCCATTTCCTTCTCCACCAACATCTGATAGATTGCCAGAAAGAGGTATTGCTTTAAAAGTGACAGTTTTTTCACACCCAGAAATAATAAAAATCACAATGTTAGAGCCAAACAACCAGTCTTGTGACTGCATGACACACAGGAAGGAGGAAGGAAGAGACAAAAAGAAGTCTGATGCCTCTCTTTAGAAAGCTTTCTCCAAACCCCATCCAATGACCTCCGCTTACATCTCCCTTGTGAGGACTGGGACATGTGTCTTTATCCCTAGCTACAAGGAAGGCTGAGAAGGTGATGCTTTTACTCTGGGAACACTGCCACTCTAAACAAAATCCAGGATTCATTAGTGAGGAAGAAAAACACATGCTGAGTAGGCAACTCTCCGTCTCAGCCACCCCTGGGGTAAGTCCACTCAGTTTCCCGCGTTTCAATTTTCTCTTTTGTAAAATGACTGATGTTGAACTAAACGGTCTCTAACCTCTTCATGGTCTCAGTGCTAGTAATATCTCCCATTCAAGGATCCCTTTGCCACCTGGCAGCTGCTTCTCTTCCCCCCGCCCCCAAAAATGCTATTAAAAAAGATCGTCCACCCAATCATTTGCTACTAGGAAATACTTCAGGCACAACATGCTTAACAGTTGCCTGAATTACGCCCCCAAGACCAAGATGGGGCTGGGGGCAAGGTTCTTATAATCAGCTGCTGTAGAGGCAGGGAGTGAAACTGCCCATGAGAGTCTAGATAGGTGTCCACAAGCTGAACACTGAGCATTTATTCATTCAGATGCCTGGCGGTATTTACTGCTCTTTATTTAGTCGGTGTGTGAACAGAACCGTTCCAAGATGCGTTTGTGCGCTTACTCGCTCAGTCCTGTCCGACTCTTTGCGACCCCATGGACTGTTGCCCACCAGGCTCCTCTGTCCTGGGGGATTCTCCAGGCAAGAATACTGGAGTGGGTTACCCTGCCCTCCTTCAGGGGATCTTCCCAACCCAGGGATCGAACCCAGGTCTCCTGCATTGCAGGCGGATTCGTTACCATCTGAGCCACCAGGGAAGCCCTTTCAAAGATGAGGGGCATACAAAATGAAAACAGCATTAACACTTCCCCTGACGTTCTCTGTACGGACTTCTAAGACACAGGGTTAGGCACCCAACAAAAGTTGCTTTATTATTTCTCTTACTTCTAAGAAGACAGTAGGATTAGTATACAAAGTAATATATAACTTCATTCTCCAGAGAAACCAAAATTAAGAAAAAAGTGAATTCACATTTCTCAAAAATAATAAAGGTAACAAGGCAGGTGCTGCTTCACAGGAAACTTACCCACCTAAAAGGAAGATATTTAATAGAGGGGTTACATGATGTGTGAATTTTTCACACTAAGAAGTCTAGCAATATTGAAGAGTCCCTCGCTGTGGGAAATCTAATTGCCAATTTCCATATAATGGACATAACTTTTCACTATAACAGCTTGACTGCCATGTGGATTACTGAAATAATTGTAACCTACAGAGAGCCACAGGCTTCCCAGGTGCCACAAGTGGTAAAGAACCTGCCTGCCAGTGCAGGAGACAGAAGAGACGTGGGTTTGGTCCCTGGGTCGGAAAGACCCCCGGAGGCGGGCGTGGCAGCCCACTCCAGTATTCCTGCCTACAGAACCCTGAAGCAACTGAGCACATGGAGAGAGCCACAGATTTTAGCTTCATTTTCATCCAAGACACCCTATTTTCTCTTCCCTGCAGTAAACCACATAATACAATAGTTTTAACAAATAACACAAAAATACACATTCCAATTTTTTTATGGCTGTGGACACAAACAAATAATTGTACAAGTTTAGAAGTTGAAATCTATGATGATGATTGTTTAGCAGTTTGACTCAGAGACTGGAATTAGGAATATAAAAATATCTTGGTTTTAATAAACTTGCATATTTACTTCAGCAGTCTTTATTTTGAGTACAAACATATTAATAAAATATAGCTTTCTGACACAAATGCATCCAAGCACCTATACCCAGAAAGGTCATTTAAAAAACAATTTTTAACAGCTTTATTGAGGTATAACTTACATACCATAAAACCCACCAATTGTAAGGGTACAATTTAGTAATTCTTATTAAATTATGGAGTTATGCAGGTATCTCATAATCTATTTCTAAAACCTTGGAATATCTCTCCGTTGATTGAGATTTTCTCTAATTTCTCTAGCTGTGCTCTGTAGCTTTTAGCGTTCAGATATATTGCACTGCTTTTGTTAAATGCATTGCGGAGTATCTTGTTATTGTGAAAGAAATTGATTTCTTAATTTCATTTGGGGTTGTTTCTTGTTTGTACATAGAAATGCAACTAATAATTGCATCAATGGCAACCCACTCCCATACTCTTGCCTGGAGAATCCCATGGACGGGGGAGCCTGGTGGGCTACAGTCCATGGGGTCACTAAGAGTCGGACACGACTGAGCGACTTCACTTTCACTTTTCACTTTCACGCATTGGAGAAGGACGTGGCAACCCACTCCAGTGTTCTTGCCTGGAGAATCCCATGGACGGAGGAGCCTGGTTGGCTGCAGTCCGTGGGGTCACTAAGAGTCGGACACGACTGAGCGACTTCACTTTCACTTTTCACTTTCACGCATTGGAGAAGGACGTGGCAACCCACTCCAGTGTTCTTGCCTGGAGAATCCCAGGGACGGGGGAGCCTGGTGGGCTGCCGTCTATGGGGTTGCACAGAGTCGGACACGACTGATGCAACTTGGCAGCAGCTGCCAGCAGACGGTATTTTGCAATGTTGTAAAATTCATAATTAGAGAAAGTTTTTTTCCTTCCCAGTTTTTATACCTTGATTTTTCTTGCCTTATTGCTCTAGTTAGAACCTCCATTATAATACTGAATTAAAGTAGCAAGAGTTGACATCCCTACCTATTCCTAATAGTAAGGGAGAAGCACTCCATCTTAACCGTAAATATTGGTTTAGGTACATTCCGTAAATTCTGATACACTGTGGGTTTGTTTTATTCATTTAGAAACAATCTTGGATTTCCCTGGTGGCCAGTGAAGAACTCGCTTGCCAAGGTAGGGGACAGGGTTCGGTCCCCGGTCTGGGAAGATCCCACATGCCGTGGGGCACTAAGCCCATTTGCCCCAAGTACCGAAGCCCCCTCACCCTAGAGCCCTGCTCCCCAAGAAGAGGGAGCACCTCAGAGAGAGACCCGGGCACCACAGCAAAGGGTAGCCCATCACCAAGACTAGAGAAAGCCTGTGCACAGCAACGAGTACCCAGCACAGGCAAAAGTAAAAGTACATAAATTTTTTAAAGAAATGTTTTTTAATTTCCCCTTTTCATAGGCTACTTAGAAATATATTGCTTAATTTCCAAATTATTCCAAATTTCTAAATAATTTAGATTTCCCATATTTGTTCCTGTTGATTTCTCATCTAATTTGAACAAACATCATTTTTAAAAATGATGTCAGTGTTTTTTAAATATATTAAGGCTGTGGAGAAATTGGAAGCCTAGTACATAGCTGGCGGTGGTAGAAAATGATGCAGTGAGAAACAGTTCAGTGGTCCCTCTAAAAGTTAAACATAAAATTACCAATAATTCCACCTCTCAGAACTGAAAGCAGGACTCGGGAGATACTTGCTTGCACACAAGTGTTCACTGCTGCATTTTTCACAGTAACCAAATGATATAAACAACCCAAGTGCTGGTCAACATATGACTGGATAAACAAAATGTAATCTAATAGATACATATAATGGAACATTATTTGTCTGTAATATGGAAGGAACTTCTGATATATGCTTACAATACGGACAGACCTTAAAGACATTAGGCTGAGATAAGCTAGACACAGAAGGACAAATACTGCGTAATTTCACTTATATAAAATGTCTACAATAAATAAATTCATAGGAACAGAAAGTTGATTACATGGGCTGGAGGGCGTGGGGAATCGAGAATTATCATTTAATGGGTCCAGAGACTATGCTGTGGATGATGATAATTTGGGGTAAAACTAACGGTGATGGTTGTACAACATTATGAATGCAAATAATGCCAATGAATTATACACTTAAAATAGTTTTGAAAAATTAGGTGCCTGGCCCTTGGGCTGTAGTTTACTGTTTCCGAAAATATTATGTTTCGGGTAATATTCCATGTATGCTTAAAGGCATGTGCATTCTGCTGTTGGGTGGAGAAGTCCATGTCTCAGATCTTTGTTCTTCCTCTGTTCCTCCTTCACTGTACTCTTTTGTGTTTAATATTTTTTAATGAACCTATTTCATTCTTCTGTTGATTTTTAACAATTCTGATTTCTTAATAGTTACTTTAAGAGTTATGATATAAATATTACCTGTTACAATCTACTTTAGGTTAATAGTGACTTAATACCAGTAAAATATAGCAGCTTAAGAAGGTAGTTCCAATTCTCCCCCTTCTATTACCATATATATTATGTATGTATAACACCTATGTATGTTATAAACGGAAGAATACATTCTTATAATTAGCACTTCACACAGTCTAACATTGAAGTCTAAGATTGGAAAAGAAATTGAGTTTAAAAATATAAGTACACAATTTATTTACTCACAATTTATCATTTCTGGTACTCATCATTTTCTGCTATCTGTAGTCACTTCCTTTCATTCTGAAAACCTCCTTTAGTATATTTGCAAGACTGTGTTAGCAACAAATATCTTCAATCTTTTAATTAATCTGTAAATCCAAAATAATCACAATAAAAGTACTCTCAGGATTTTCTAGGAATTTTCCAAGTTAATTATAAAATTAATGCAAAAGAGAAATGCACAAGATTTTAGTCAAGACAATTTATAAAAGAACAATGCTCTAGCAAATGCAAAAATGAAGCCATAATAATTAGAACAACTGGTATAAGAACAGATAAGTAGATCAATAAGACAGAATAGAAAATCTAGATTAAAACTTGTGATTAGATTTTACATGATTTATGTTTATTTTCTAAGTAATAAAGGTGATACTTCAAATCAGTGATGAAAGGGTGGAGAGCAAGGTGATGGAATAGGAGGATGCAGAACTCACCTGCCCCTGTGGACACATCAAAAACACAATTACATGTGGAACAATTCACACTGAAACTAACCGGAGACTGGCAAGAAGACTGCCATACAACCAAGGCGGTATGAAAGGTACGTGCAGCAGACTCAGGTGGGAAGGGCAGGGAAACAGTCAGGTTGGGACCGGCGGTCCTGGGAGAGTGTCAGTGATAAACAGGGATTACACGGTGGAGATTCGCCCTGGGAATGAGTCAGTCAGGCACAAACCGGCACTCTCGCCCTGGGGTCCAACACCGGGAGGACAAGCCCCCGTGACTGGCTGGAGGGCTGGTGGGACTAACAGGAGGCCTGCAGAAAGCCGGGACTCCACTCGTGAGGAGGACACGGCCACCGGCCTGCTCCCGAAGCAAGGCAGAGACAGTGGATTGAGACGGCACACCGCTGCCCCCGAGCCTGCCCCAGCCTGAGACAGGTGAGAGCTTCAGAGGCTTGCATCACGACCAGCCCTACACTGGGCTAGGGGCTACCAAGGCTCAGCGGAGAGGGCTCAGCAGAGAGCCCACATGTGACTCAGGCCTGATGTGACATCCGGGCAGGGCAGGGGCAGCCATCACTGGTTCTTCCACAGGCTGCACGTCGGAAGCAGCCTGGGTCTCTGACCCCAGCCAGACTGCTACAGGCCATGCCCCATCTCATGCCGAGGGCCCACACCAGCCCTCCTTCTCCAGCACTGCTTCTCCATAGGGTGAGGGTACTGGTGCCCGGACGGTCTGGAAGAACACACTAACAATGAAACTAGCTCAGGCCCAACCCTCAAGGCTTCCGCTCCAGTAACCTGGGACCCAAGCCGGCCCCTGACTGGGTGACGATGGTCACGGGAAAGACAGGAACACCGAGCCCACACCTGGCTCCAGCCCGAGCCCCTCCAACTCAAGCGCACCTCCTACCAAGCTGATAGCCGCCAGCACACCCGAGGGGACAGATGTGACTCAGGACCACAGCAGATTCAGCTCTCTCGCCAAAGCCACTGGGCACTCACCGAATGAGGATGCTCCCACATAAGGACCCTCCTTCAAAACCAAAATGGGTAACTGTCTCACATAATTGCAGAGAGACAAAGTCAAACGGAATGAGAAGACAGAGGAATCTGTCCCAATTGAAAGAGAAAAAGAAAACCCCTTGGGAAAAAAATGAAATAAACAATTTACCAGGCAAAGAATTCAAAGAATTAGTAATATCAATGTTAAAGGAGGTACATTTCTCGTGAAAGAAAAATATCTCTTTTGTAGAAGCCACTAATCTCATTCTAGAGGGCTCCATTCTCATGACCTAGTCACCTCCCAAGGAGATCAGTCCTGGGTGCTCATTGGAGGGACTGATGTTGAAGCTGAAATTCCAATACTTTGGCCACCTGATGCGAAGAGCCAACTCATTTGAAAAGACCCTGATGCTGGGAAAGATTGAAGGCAGGAGGAGAAGGGGACGACAGAGGATGAGATGGCTGGATGGCATCACCGACTCAATGGACAGGCATTTGAGTGAACTCCAGGAGTTGGTGATGGACAGGGAGGTCTGGCGTGCTGCAGTCCATGGGGTCACAAAGAGTCGGACACGACTGAACAACTTAACTGAACTGAATCACCTCCCAAAGATCCTACCTTTTAATACCATCACAATAGGGGGTTTGGATTTCCACACAAGCGTTTTGGAGGGAACACATACATTTGGCCTAAGGCTGAAGGCTGTCTGTTTATCTTGTTTCTGGTCACGCTGTTGAGCTCTGTTATTACCTCTAATAGTTTGGTAGTTGAGTCTCCTGGAATAAAAAAAGCACACACTATATTATCTGAATACACATAGCTCACTTTTCCTATTCTTTGCCAATATTTAGAGAATTTTTTACCCATTTTGTTACACCTTTCATTATAATGTTGGCTAGCAGAAATGATAAGTCATTCTGGACTTATTTCTGATTTTAATGGAAACCTTCCAAATAGTTCATCTTTGTAGTTGAGGATTTGGGAGGTTAAGGATTTTGGGTTAATAATATCCTTTATTGGGGTAAGAAAGTTTTTTCTATTCCTACTATGCTAAAAAGAATTTTTTATTAGATATACATGTTGAAATTAGTAGAATTCTTTCATGAGGCATCTGTTTATATGACTGTAGGATTTCTATTTTTAATCTAGTAATAGAGTGAATTATGTCCATTTTTTTCCAGTGTTGAATCTCTTCTGGGATAAGTCCTGCTTGGTTATGACATATAAATCTATTAACACATTACTGATGTACCAACATGGTCTTCAGCATTTTTGTTTCAATGTCCATATTTGTCTCATTTGATCACTTTCTGAGGGCCTAGGATTCTTCCTGTTCCCTGTATGTGCCCTGAGTCAGTAGCACATTTGAAATCATTTCCATTTTTAGCTTAGTAGCTTTTCCCTGTTAACATTATTCCATCTGCTTTGCATATATTTCAGGATTCCTTATAATAATTTCTGGCCTGCCTAGTGTATCAACTCCTGTTTCCTAGTACTGCTATGAATTTTTTTAAAAAGCAAAAAAGATCTGTCGTTTCCAGGAACCTGAAATGGAAGGAACAGAGGTCTTTACATGGCTCTATTTTCCATCTTCTTCAAAATCCAAGGTTGATGCCATTTTAGACTCTTGCTGCTGCTGCTGCTGCTGCTGCTGCTGCTAAGTCACTCCAGTCGTGTCCGACTCTGTGTGACCCCACAGACGGAAGCCCACCAGGCTCCACCGTCCCTGGGATTCTCCAGGCAAGAACACTGGAGTGGGTTGCCATTTCCTTCTCCAGACTCTTGCTGGAACCTGATAATTTCCAGTATTCTCTGATCAGTTTAACTATCACCAGAAACTAAACACATCTACCTAGTAACATTTTCTTCTCTTTCTAATGTGGTTTTGGTTAAATTCCATAAAATGTTAGCTGTTAGGAATAAAGGGAGTAATACATTAGCCAAAGTTGTCTGTTACAGAGATAAGTCACAATTTGCCTTCCCTAGATGACTTTTCACCACTCAGTTGGGACAAATTCTTAGACTTTCTTAGAATGAACCAGCTTGATCAGCTACCAATCTTTTTTTCCCTTCTGCATCAGAATAAGGACTTTTTTCCCCCCAAATGAAATGTTAGTTACCTCAGCAACATTAAGAGCTTTCGTTTTAAGTCCCCTTTCCCTTGAAGTGAAAAGGATATTGTATTTTCTACCAGGTTCTTTTCTTCAGAAGTTTATCACAGACAATCTTTGGCCCAAAGAGGGTGGCAAACTGCTTTAGGGTGGTTTGTTGAAGGACAGAGGATCAATTCTTGTCTCAGAGTTTCCCAGACTACAATGTTGGAACTGTGTGCACATATCCTAAATTCATCCTCAGTCTCGGAGGACACTGTTGTTTCTCAAGCAAGTAAGACTGGACCCAGAAGGAAGCCTGGAATGCCCAGTTCCAGCTGTCTTAGGAGCCTGCGGTCTCATCAGCCAAGCTGCTGAGCATAGAGACTTGAGTGTCTGCATTCCATGTCCATTCACTGAGTCCCGATAAGTATACCAACAACATTCATTCATTCATCAAATATGACTGACCACCTACTGTGTGCCCAGCAGTGTTCTGGCAGTGCAGATTCAGCAGTGAACAAGATAAGCAAGACTCTTAAAATATAAATGCCCTTTCAATACCATGCTGTGCTTTAAAAACTTCAATTTTGTATTAGACTTTTTGATGCTGAAGGTAATATGATCTGGCAGGGAGGGCAGAAATTTTTTTTCCTGCAAGGTACACTGTGAAATGATACACCATTTCTTTCCTAGGAAATGGGATATGCAAAGAGATCACTGGTTTGTTTGTCATTAGATATGGTAGAACTATATTAGATAACCAGGCTTCTTGTAACTAAGGTCCTGAAAACCAACCCCACACCCTGTCCCCAACCTGTTCACATTGGGGCATAATTCTTTGGGGGATGGATGACACCTTCTATAAATACGGGGAAGGTAGGGTTAAGAGAGGAAACTGCCTCTGATCAATACAGCTGCAGCATCATCATAAATAATTTAACCACATGCTCCGTTTTTAGTTTCTTTGATCAGCTTCTCTCATCACACCTGCTTGTGTTACTGTCACATAAGTTTGGTCTTTGCAAGGCTGAAGAATCTTCCCGCAGGACCTCAGTCATTCTCTGAGGACAAAGGTCCACTTTGTATTATTTCTTCTGCCTCACAGGTTAGCATCAGTGTTTTTTAACCATCCTGAAGAATCTTGAGTCCATTGCTGCTTTGAGATGTTACAAACCAGGGATAAAGGAAGATGCTTAGTGCTGTAATAAATGGACTGGGCCGAGACCATTCTCCTCTAACCCCTTGTTTATTGTAGAGGGCTGTTTGTTTTGTGAGACTTGTGGGAGGGAAGATACGGGAGGAAGGAGAAGGGGTCATTTTCAGGATTCAGATCCAGTATCGGTTTTGGCAGCAGTGTGTGAGGAGATTGGGTTGTATTCAAAGGAAGAAATTAGTTTAAGTCTATCACATAGCAGAGTTCATTGGCTTTGGTAAAAGTGATAACATGCGTCTATTGTTTTCTTTTGCGACAAAACATATTTTAAAAATCTCCTTCTTGTGCCACTGTTCCTCAACAAAGAACACAGCTCCTATCTCTATTAATTTTAAGTTAAAAATGTCAACATCAATATCGGCCACCAATTTACTGATTAATCTAAGTATTGATATTTGATGGGGCTTCAAGTACTGGTGTTCTATTATAGAGGGGAGAAATATCTGGGGAAAAATTTACAGAGTAGAACAAAATGGTAAGAAAGAGACTCTAAACATCATACTATAAAAACAACATTGACTTTGAGCAGTAGGAAGGACAAGCTTTTGGTCAAGAAGCAGGCACATTTTCACTTACAATTAGCTAGCCAAGGCAGAGGTGAGCTATGGAATATGTTCAAAATTTTAAAAATAGCACCTCTGTCTGAACAAGATTAAGGGCACATGGGAAAACGCATGAAACTCCTATTTATTAAGCTGCTTGCTGCTCTTCGGGAGCTCCCGCGTTTACTCCCTTCTCAGGGAACACTCTCCTTCCGAGGTTGGCTATCCTCGCCGACTCACCTCTCCTCAGTGACTCGACTTCATCTGCTTCTTATCTGAATCCAGAATTGAAATGCAGGGACCTGTGTCTTCTGTGATGTGAAATAGATACGCTCGCTCTCTTTTAAGGACTCAAGTGACTCTTGCGGCCGCTCTGCTAACGCGCGCAGCCGGCAGCGGCGTCGCGGAGCTCCCAGGAGCGCCCGGGTCCCTCCGCGGCCGCGCCGCCCCGTGTGCCCTGGCAGCAGAAAGCCACCGAGTCCAGAGCTCGGCTGGTTTGGCCAGCGTCCGAAGGTAACTACACTCAGTAACAAACTGAGAGGAAACCGCAGTACCCCAGCCTCCGGCTCTGAGTCGGAACTCTCTCCGCATTTACCGAGACGTGCACAATTTTGAATTCTATCAGGGGAAACATTGTTATGACATTTTCCGTTACAGAGGATTCCACTGTGATTTTCTTTCTCACCTATTTCTGAAACACAGTGACACTATAAGTATTTCCTTAGAGATGCAGCAATATAGCTACATTAATATAAATTTTAAAAAATATGTGCTGCAAATGTTATCTATTTTAGAGTTCCCTCAGCTTGCTAGGGGGAAGTGTTGTATTTCACAAAGCCATTTTATATTATATTGTTTACTCTTAAATAGGAAAATTGTTAATATTTATCTTCTATTACCCTTATATATAATGATTCACAATACATGTTTTGCTACGTGTAATGTGTACCTAGTTGAAATATTTGCATCTCATGATTCCAGAAGGAGTTTTAAGTTTCTTTTTTCAATATATCAAATTTGGTTTACTTGTATGAAAAGAAATTTAACTGTGAAAGTACTGAATGAGTAACAAACTCCATAATTAATAATCACCCCATTCTTGAGAGTCCCTTGGACTGCAAGGAGATCCAACCAGTCCATTCTAAAGGAGATCAGTCGTGGGTGTTCATTGGAAGGACTGATGCTAAAGCTGAAACTGCAATACTTTGGCCACCTCATGTGACGAGTTGACTCACTGGAAAAGACTCTGATGCTGGGAGGCATTGGGGGCGGGAGGAGAAGGGGACGACAGAGAATGAGATGGCTGGATGGCATCACTGACTCGATGGACATGAGTTTGAGTGAACTCCAGGAGTTGGTGATGGACAGGGAGGCCTGGCGTGCTGTGATTCATGGGGTCTCAAAGAGTCGGACACGACTCAGCGACTGAACAGAACCAAACTGAGACAAAAATGGCTATCATATATAAAGTATCCAACAGCTAATAAGCCCACAAGTATATTTTCAGTGAATGAATGACTATATCTACTTTATAACTGGAGAAACTGAGGTCAAAAGAAAGGTTTTTAGCTATAATGATGTATATAACTCAGGAAATTCTCTGAAAATATGATTCAAATATTCTTTTTCTATATTTCCTTAAAAGGTAAAGAAAGATCTAATAATGGACATTTCCTCTTCGAAAGGGAAAACTGGGAGTAGTGTTTTGAAGATAAAAAGCCTCAGATTAAAATGTCAGAATAAAAATAAGGAAGAAAATTATTTGATCTAAAATACCACTCTGTGTTTCTTTTACTCTTAATTATAAAAGTCTGAAAAAATACTTTAAATACTATGAATTTACAGAGTCTCATCAATTATAACTTGAAATTATGGATAAGAAAAAGCTGGAAATCTTCGTAAAGTTCTAACTTTTTAAAAATTACATACACCTTCTTGTTTGTATTTTCCAAATGACTACTGCAAGTGGGAAATAAAACCAGAAATATAGCCATATCTTCACCTGCTATCAGCCCCACAGTTCTAATTTGAAAAGCTGTATTTTATGGCTGTTTTGCTGTTTAGTTGCTAAGTCATGTCTGACTCTTCTGCAATCCCATGGACTGTAGCCTGCCAGGCTATTCATTCCATGGGTTTTCCCAGGCAAGAATACAGGAGTGGGTTGCCATTCTCCAGGGGATCTTCCCAACCCAGGGATGGAACCTGCGTCTCCTGCTTGGCAAACTTACCACTGTGCCACCTGCGAAGCCGGCATTTTTTGGCATTGTGTCCAGCCTTAATATTTTACACAGTTAGCCATATCATCTTTTATTTACAGTGATCCTCATATTAATTTCTCAATAGCAGCTGATGTGGCAGCAGGGACAAGTCATTGATCTTCCAATTTATCCGCTGCTCTTACATATCCTGAGGTTGAGGCAGCCTGGGGAGATTGATGGAGCCCTGATACCTGCCCAGGAGCTGGGTGTTCCTCATGCATGAAAATCAACTACAGGAAACCGAAATTCAACAATCGGCAGCAATATCAGCCACCTCTCTAATAAATATAATCATTGAAAAGGGTGTCTGGGATTCGGTAATGAAAGCACTCCTACACAAGAGTGCCAGTGCAACTCTGGGCCGGCCAGGAGGTGGTAGGTTTGGGTAGGGGGAGTAGAAGTGGGGAGGTTGTTTGCAGATACCCACTTCTCACATGGCAAATAGTCTTATTACTTGAGTCTCAAGCAAGTCACGAGTAAGCATATACTCCTTCACTTTTGTAAAGCCAAATATTTCTTACAAAATACTTTTTTTTTTATTCTTCAAGAAAAACAACGGATCCTCCTCAGATCATGTTAATGCCCAACGATGACAAAGGAAAGGTCCGTGGAGCTGCGTACACTCCACTGGTCACAGAGACCAGGCGAACAGGTGGGCCCAGAGCTCTGAGTCACGTGCAGGCCCTCACAGGGACAAACCACTAACTGATTCTTAAGGGAAGGTCTCCATTCCTTGACACGACTACACAGTGACTTCCACCAAGCTTCCTTGTGGTCTCAGTTATCTTGGGCTTCTTACCTCTTGCCCCTATCTGCTCCTCAGCTAACCTGTCCTGCTTGAGGTCAGTGTTGCAGACTTATTTGATCATCAGTTTTGTGCCTGTCTGGATAAAAAGCCATCCCCGGAGGCTCGGCACTCTCTTTTACAATCTGTAGCTGGGGAAACAAGTACTAAATGTGGAAGCAAAGTTTCCCACGTTAGGCCACACACGTGATGCTGAGTAGACAGGTCAGCAAGGAGTCAACAGGTGGGGCGGATGTGGAACTATGTACAAGCAGAGCGTGCCCATCACTAGCCTGTAAAAATGTCCCATTCCCTTGATTATTACTCAGCACGCATACCGCATAGACACACATATTACCTCTACATTTTTTTAAATAAGAGAGTGACTAATAATGTCCTCCAGCGATAAACTGGCGTGTCAAGCCGCTCAGAAATTTCGGGCACAGAATTGCCAGAGACAATCTACTTCTGACAAACTGTGTCATGAAGATTTGGAGTACACATGGGGTTTGGGCGGTGTAGCGCTTTTCACAGATGGAGCCTCGCAAAGGGCTGTGCCTGGGGTGCACCTTCTCTCCCTCTGATTAAAAGGAGCTGAGTGGACTCTGTGAGTGTTGAAATCACAATAAGTATGTCTAATGACTTTGTCTCATACAGAACCACTGTTTGACATAAATTCACAATAAAATATATATTTCTTCTAGCAGGTCTGAACACTTCATATGCTTTTTTTCTTTGGATTCGCTTTGCTCTGAATTTAAATACAATTTTCCCTTTTGTATCTAATCAGGCTTTATAGTTATTTATTTTTTGTTACTGTTGTGCTTAGTTGTGTCCAACTCTTTGTGACCCCACGGACTATAGCCCACTAGGCTCCTCTGTCCATGCAATTTCCCAGGCAAGAATACTGGAGTGGGTTGCTCTCTCCTTCTCTAGGAGATCTTCCTGACCCCAGGGATAGAACCCATGTCTCCTATGTCTTCCGCACTGCAGGAGGATTCTTCACCTGCTGAACTATCAGGGAAGCCCCACAGTTATTTATCGGTATCAATAAATGAAAATTCAAGTGGAAACTGGTTCCTCAACAAAATATAAGATATATAAAATGTAATATCATCTTGTACAAAGCATGACAAACTCATTGAAAATGATGAGCATGTTTTCTGGATAGCATCTCACCCAGTGTTATTATGTGCAGTATGGTAGGAACAGGAGTAAGAACAATACAATAGTAACAAGGATGTTGCGTGTTGCTACCACACATAATTATCTTCAAAACGTCAGCAAGTACACAGTTTCACTTGACCTTCAAAAAAATCCTGTATGGTAGACAGGCCTGGTAAGCTGATTCCCATGTTGCAGATGAGGAAACTAAATTCCAGAGATATTAACTGATTCACCCAACTAAGAGAAGACAGAGTCAGGCTTTCTAAGTACTAGTCTAGACCCCTCCCCAGGAACTGGCGAGAATAAAGTACAACACTAATAATCAAGAAAGAAACCAAGAACAAAACATCCTTGGTAAGAAGAGTTTGAAAGTAGCTATTGTTACAAGGTAGCTATTGTTCAGAGATCAGATCAGATCAGTCGCTCAGTCGTGTCCGACTCTCCGCGACCCCATGAATCACAGCACGCCAGGCCTCCCTGTCCATCACCAACTCCCGGAGTACACTCAAACTCATGTCCACAGAGTCGGTGATGCCATCCAGCCATCTCATTCTCCGTCGTCCCCTTCTCCTCCCGCCCCCAACCTTTCCCAGCATCAGAGTCTTTTCCAGTGAGTCAACTCGTCACATAGGTGGCCAAAGTATTGCAGTTTCAGCTTTAGCATCAGTCCCTCCAATGAACATCCAGGATTGATCTCCTTTAGAATGGACTGGTTGGATCTCCTTGCAGTATAAGGGACTCTCAAGAGTCTTCTCCAACACCACAGTTCAAAAGCATCGATTCTTCGGCAGTCAGCCTTCTTCACAGTCCAACTCTCACATCCATACATGAGCACGGGAAAAATCATTGCCTTGACTAGACGGACCTTGGTTGGCAAAGTAATGTCTCTGCTTTTTAATATACTATCAAGGTTGGTCATAACTTTCCTTCCAAGGAGCAAGCGTCTTTTAATTTCATGGCTGCAATCAGCATCTGCAGTGATTTTGGAGCCCAAAAAATAGTCTGACACTGTTTCCACTGTTTTTCCATCTATTTCCCATGAAGTGATGGGACCAGATGCCATGATCTTTGTTTTCTGAATGTTGAGCTTCAAGCCAACCTTTTCACTCTCCTCTTTCACTTTCATCAAGAGGCTTTTGAGTTCTTCTTCACTTTCTGCCATAAGGGTAGTGTCATCTGCATATCTGAGGTTATTGATATTTCTCCCGAGAAAGTGGTTAGAGCAGGTTTAAGCATCAGAAGCGGAGAAGGCAATGGAAACCCACTCCAGTACTCTTGCCTGGAAAATCCCATGGACGGAGGAGCCTGGTGGGCTGCAGACCATAGAGTCGTTAAGAGTCGGAAACGACTGAGAGACTTCACTTTCACTTTTCACTTTCGTGCGTTGGAGAAGGAAATGGCAACCCACTCTAGTGTTCTTGCCTGGAGAATCCCAGGGACGGCGGAGCCTGGTGGGCTGCTGTCTATGGGGTCGCACAGAGTCAGACATGACTGAAGTGACTTAGCAGCAAGCATCAGAAGCAAATTTCTCTTACTACTGAAATTTGGTTATATGCATTTAAGATGTATCAAAAAAAGAAATCATGTGAAATCTTAAGATTAATGAGAACTTGGGCTTTTCACATTAACACTGGTGAAAATGAATGGTATATTCTAATGGTCATTAGTTGACAGCAGACAACGGGGCAAAAAGGGAATTCTGGACTGCAGTTTGGCCAGCAAAGTCCTGGAGTTATATACTGGGACTACAAATAGTCTAATCCTATTAATTGAAAGAATTGGCATTTTTTTTACAATGCCAATTTTTCACACACACACTGAAAAAATGTGTGTGGAACTCTTTCACTCTTTGAGCCTAAAATTGAGTGGCTCCTTGGTTTGGATAAAGTTGGTTCTGCAAGGTGGGTATAGAGTGCTCGAGGGACTTCAGGGCTGTCCAGGAAAAAGATATGGCCTCAAGGTGGCAGTAGTACACATAATTTTGTCTGATGACACTGCTTTTACAGATTGAGTTCAGTTCAGTCGCTCAGTCATGTCCAGCTCTTTGCGACCCCGTGAATCACAGCACGCCAGGCCTCCCTGTCCATCACCAACTCCCTGAGTTCACTCAAACTCATGTCCACAGAGTAGGTAATGCCATCCAGCCATCTCATTCTCTGTCATCCCCTTCTCCTCCTGCCCCTAATCCCTCCTAGCATTAGAGTCTTTTTCAGTGAGTCAACTCGTCGCATGAAGTGGCCTAAGTATTGGAGTTTCAGCTTTAGCATCAGTCCTTCCAATAAACACCCAGGACTGATCTCCTTTAGAATGGACTGGTTGGATTTCCTTGCAGTCCAAGGGACTCTCAAGAGTCTTCTCCAACACAACAGTTCAAAAGCATCAATTCTTTGGCACTCAGCTTTCTTCACAGTCCAACTCTCACATTCATACATGACCATTGGAAAAACCATAGCCTTGACTAGATGGACCTTTGTTGGCAAAGTAATGTCTCTGCTTTTTAATATGCTATCTAGGTTGGTCATAACTTTCCTTCCAAGGAGTAAGTGTCTTTTAATTTCATTAATACCTACTTATTTTAAGAAAAAAATGAATAAAACAGAAATATATAAGAAGTTTAAATTATTCACAATTCCATTTCTGGGGCCATTTCAAATTTACATTTCTAATCTTCTCTCTTCTGGAGGTGGTTTACTCACTAAATTGTGTCTGACTCTTGTGACCCCATGGACTGTAGCCCAGCAGGCTCTTCTGTCCATGGGATTTTCCACCCAAGAATACTGGAGTGGGTTGCTATTTCCTTCTCCAGGGGATCTTTCTGACTCAGGGATTGAACCTGGGTCTCCAGCATTGCAGGGGGATTCTTTACCAACTGAGCTACCTGGGAAGTCCAATCTTCTCTCTTCTACACATTTCCTATGTTAGGTACATATGCAACTTTTTCAAAATTGGATTATAGTACATGCAATTGGTAAATTTTTTAAACATTTTTAAATTAGAGTAGAATGTTGGTTTCAGGTGTACAGCAACATGAATCAGTTATATATATACGTATGTCCACTATTTTTTAGATTCTTCTCTCATATAGGTTAATGCAGAATATTGAGTAGAGTTCCCTGTGCTATATGCTGTGCTGTGCTCAGCTGTTTCAGTCGTGTCCAATTCTGAGGCCCCATAGACTGTAACCCACCAGGCTCCTTTGTCCATGGGATTTTCCAGGCAAGGAGACTGGATTGGGTTGCCATGCCCTCCTCCAGGGATCTTCCTGACCCAGGGATCAAAACCGCATCTCCTGTGTTTCCTGCATTTCAGGCAGATTCTTTACTGCTGAACCATCGGAGAAGCCCCTCTGTGCTATATAGTAGATCTTTATTAGTTATCTTTGTATAGAGTAGTGCATATATGTTAATATTAT
The DNA here is from genome assembly GCF_049115385.1 of Moschus berezovskii. Lineage (NCBI taxonomy): Eukaryota > Metazoa > Chordata > Mammalia > Artiodactyla > Moschidae > Moschus > Moschus berezovskii. The sequence goes on along the minus strand of NC_142468.1, from coordinate 107,386,278 downwards.
GTTACAAGTCTTTCCCCATAAAAGTACATATCCTTCAAGCATGATTTTTAATGGGTTCATGATATTCCATTTTAATCAATGTACTTAAACTATCTTTCTCTTTGGGAACACTTATAACATCATGCAATTTTCTGGTAATCTTTTTTTTTTTTTAATTTTCTGGTAATCTTTTAAATTTTTCTTTCTTTAAAAAATTTTGGGGAATTGATCCCATATTTGCATATTTATAAGATGTTATCCATATTTGCCTATTTTAACTTTTTTAGGAGGTCAAGTTGTCCTAGGTTAGAGATCACTGGAAGGCAGTAGAGTGGAGCTAAGCAGCAGCCTCTAAGAGAGGCCCAAGTATCTGAAGTGGGAGATGGAGTATTTCTGAGGTTCAGGTTGCTCAGTGCCAGCACCTGTAACTTTAGAGGCAGCTCCTCAAGTAGCATCTCCAGCTTCACTGAACTTGGGGCATAGCACATCCAGGTCTCCCAGCTCCAACACTTGCGGCCTGGGAATCGCAAATAGACGTAGACCTTCTGTACCCTCATGATCAGACCAGAAGTGCAAGTGCTCCAGGAGCGGAAGCTGTGGGAGAAATCCCTAGATGAATGGCTAGAGAAGATGAAGGGGCTGCAGCCTCTCAGAGTGAGGTGACGCAGGGTGGACGGTGTCATCTGGATGCAGCTATGTGAGATTCTCCTGGAACAGGAAGGGGTCTCTATAAACTCACTGCAAACTTCTGTCCAGACCTCCAAGCTGAACAGTGCGATGATGCCAAGGAAAATAGGTCTCCAACATCTCAGGAGAATCCAGCTGCAGATGGCTCAGCTTCTGGGAACCCTGGAGCTGCCTAAGATCCACTCAGGAGGTTCAGTGAGGTGAGGGCAGGAAGGGAGAAGAGTCAGCCTCAGTTTAGTTCCACCTCAGGTTTAGGGTCTCTTCAGCCACCTCAGTCCCTCCAGGTTCTTGTTGGGTAAATTGGAATGATTGTTACCACTCAGCCAGAGCTCCTGGAGTTGAGGGAGAAAGGAGGGGACCCCAGAGATTGCTGTGGGACAGATCTAGCACCCTCAGGCTGAGCTGAACTGGCCCACTGGGAGCCTTCTGGGCCGTTTATTCTTTGATAGAGTGAGCCTCTGAAGCTGGGGTAGAGCACTCAGGAGCCTGGAAGGAAGTGACTGCAAGCCATTGGCATGAAGTCTGAGGTGTTTCAGGGAGCAATAGCTCAGGAAATCCCTGTCCTCTACAGTTTGAATTTGGTTCTTCCCAAGGTCAAGTATACAAAGCTGGAAGCAGTAGAAATAAGTGGTAATCGCACGTCGCTCATCCCAGTCCAAGAAAGATAGAAAGAGACAGGTGACCAGACTGGTGCCCTGAGAGACCAGATGTCAGTTACCACAGTGAAGACACCCTCCTAAGAGGGATTTAGCTTTTTCAGTAACTCGAGACTTTGGGCAAAGGAGGATTTTGTATTGAAAGACACAGACTTTTCCACCTTCCCTTCAGTTCCCCATGAAGACAATATGCTTGGGTGATCACAAAAAGGCTGACTCTGGAAGCACTAAACTCAAGCAACACAGTTGTATGCGTCTCAGACTTCAAAGAAAAGTTCAGGGGAGGCATGAGGAGAAAGGCCTGGGGATATTTGTCCAGGTAACTTGACCTTGCAAAGCCACCAGCCTCATTGTGTCTGTCACTCAACATACTCCATGCTGAGTCCTTCTGTCTCCATGGCTATTCCTTGCATTCTAGAAAGACTGTTTCTTGAGCTCACCCCTACAGTCCTCTATATGTCAAGTTGCATGCCCTTTTTTTCTTGGACTTCCCTCTCTTTTCTAGTACTTATGAGATTTCAGAGCCTGGAATAGATCTCAGACTAGGAACACACAATGACCTTGGAATAGGGATCCAAGGAATACAGAAGAGTTCTGGACTGTGGAATGCCCTTTGTCCTTAGGGAATTAGCTTTGTTGGCATCACTTAGATTTCCACAAATGATGGTTCCTCATTTGGCCAGTTAAATGTGGCAAGTTTTAACTCAAATGTTCCCCTTGAGCTCTGCCCAGCCCCTGCCTAACTTGAGGCTTCGGGCCTCCCCTGGAGAGGTCCAGGGTCTCTATGTAGGAGAGATTCTCCATTTTTGCTTTCACCCTTGTTTGTTTTCACTACTTACTCTTCCACACTGTCCACAAAGCTTACCTGGCACTGGAACAATTTTTAACCTTTGAACAGAGGAAATGAAGATCAGGGGAGAAAGGGTTGACAGTTCTCAGGAAGGCCTTTTTCTCATCTCTTCTATTTTTGGGCCTCGTTGGATCTTTGTTATGGTGCGTGTGCTAGTTGTGGTGTGCGGGCTTCTCTCTTGCTGTGGCACCCGGGCTCTAGAGTGTGCAGACTCAGTAGTTGCAGAGCACGAGCTTAGTTGCCCCGTGGCATATGGGATCTTAGTTCCCTGACCAGGGATCGAACCTGCATCCCCTGCCTTGGAAGGTGGATTCTTCACCACTGGACCACCAGGGAAGTCCCTCTTTCTCATCTTCATTTCCTCTGTGATCTTTCCTTCCTCTCATCCATAAGTGTGACACCCTTTTCAACTGAAGGTGGGAAGTGTCAGGGCGAAGAGTAGGGTGTATTGTTGACCTCTTAACTTCTCCAACTTACAAGGTTTTCTTTCTCTTTTCCCTCTTAATAGCCTTTTCTGTTTCACTATTTCTCTTTTCCAATCTGGTTTGGGGGTTTCAGTTCTCACTACTTTCGTGTCATACCTCCTGATGTCTGAAATAATGAGATGCTTCTTTGTTTGCCAGGAGAGTCTATGTTCTTCCTTATCGTTAAGTACAGCCCACTGTCTTCACCATGTCCATCTCTTTCCACTGAGTCCTTCCACAAGTCTTAATACTGAGCCCCTTTGTATTAGGAAGATTAAAGATGGGCCCATGGCTTTTCTGGAGAAAGCTTGACCTTCAAACTCTAGATTGGGAGTGTAGAGGAGGAAGGAAGAAGAAACAGAATGGTAGATTTCTACCTGAATGGTATATCTCCTTACCCAGAGGATATGGGCTATTGAGATACTTCTGTGAGGAAGTCATGAAATCAGAACCAGGGTTGGGTTTCGGTAACTTAGTGTCCCAGAGAGAAGGCTCCCTTGATTCACATCATGCTTGACTTGACTGAAATTCTTTTTGGATTTTTTTTGGGGGGGCCTGTTTTTGGAGTAAGAATCTCATAAATTTGAATATGGATATCTTGAAATATTTCTTTTACCACTTGTATCAATAATTCTTTCTTTTTTTTCAAGTACTGTATGAGGTGATTTTGTTTGTTGAGGGTCAGGGAAACAAAAGTTTATTTTTTCCACATACATTCATGGGTTTTTACTGCTTTACAACCTTTGCAAAGTATAACATTATAATTTGTATCTGACATTTTTTCAAGGCCAAACTGTATCCCAAAGACAGAAAAAGACAGAGAGAGATGGAGGGAGAAAGAGCACTAGGAATAACAGTAAGAAGATAGTGTTCTTTTTGTCTGTTTCTCAGTACTTAAGCTTTCAAAAGAACACAGAAATGTGATGTTTGAAAATAATTGTGATGGTTAGTGGTTTCCTCAGAGGAAATGAAAAAGTCAGTATTTTATTTTTACCCTTAATTTGAGTCATCATATTTATTAGCAGCCTTTAAACCCTAAAGGCGGAGAAGGCAATGGCAAGCCACTCCAGTACTCTTGCCTAGAAAATCCCATGGATGGAGGAGCCTGGTAGGCTGCAGTCCGTGGGGTCGCTAAGGGTCAGACCCGACTGAGCGACTTCACTTTCACTTTTCACTTTCACACATTGGAGAAGGAAATGGCAACCCACTCCAGTGTTCTTGCCTGGAGAATCCCGGGGACGGGGGAGCCTGGTGGGCTTCCATCTATGGGGTCACACAGAGTCAGACACGACTGAAGTGATGCAGCAGCAGCAGCAAACCCTAAAGGAGATCAATCCTGGGTTTTCATTGGAAGGACTGATGCTAAAGCTGAAACTCCAATACTCTGGTCACCTCATGCGATGAGTTGACTCACTGGAAAAGACTCTGATGCTGGGAAGGATTGGGGGTGGGAGGAGATGGGGACGACAGAGAATGAGATGGCTGGATGGCATCACCAACTCGATGGACATGAGTTTGAGAGAACTCCGGGAGCTGTTGATGAACAGGGAGGCCTGGCGTGCTGTGATTCATGGGGTCACAGAGAGTCGGACACAACTGAGCGACTGAACTGAACTGAACTGAACTGAATGAGTCCTAAATTAGGTTTTCAATGTATCTCCATGGCAAATCTTTATAAAGGTTTTATTAAGGTACTATTTTTTACAATAAAATAATGGAAATAATATTCAAGAAAAAGATTGGAAGTGGATGGAACAGGAGTCTGATTCCCTGAGTACTAGTTCTTAAGCAGTCATTATTACTTAGTGGTAACATATATTTTTCTCAATATATGTTCTGAAAATTCCTTTTTATATCCTTCACAAGTCAGCTACAAGGGACTTGGAAGAACAATTTTCCTTCTAGGAGAATAGTCACTTCACTACATAAACAATCCATGCCATATATTTGAATGGAATATTATAGTTTCTAAAAATAATTATAAAGACTTGTCATAATATGGAACAAATTTGACATTATATTAAATGACGCATAAATACAAATGAAAATAACTTTATTGCAGGGATTGAATTCTGGATGCTTTTCTTTAAAATTGTCCCTCAATGTTATTTTAACACTGTTTTAGTAACAAATGACCTTGAACTGACATTCATTTCTTTGATCTTAAATAGTATATCCCCAAGACTGTTTCCCTCTCCAGTTTCTAGGTGGATCAATCTAGAAAACCCCATTACAGGATCAATCTTTTGGTGACACTTTGATGAAAATATTAGTATTCAGAATACTGCATTTCTGAATACTTTGATTGATGCTGCTGTTTAGGCATTAGAGCCTGCCCTTTAAGGCTTCAGAAAGAGGTAATGTGTAAAGGAAACAGCGTATGTCTGGATGGCATTAGGCTAGCATTGACCAGTACTGTTTGACAGAATTAAAATTTTTTTTTTAATTTTTACTGGGGTATATTGATAGTGGTAAGGAAACTGCCTGCCAATGCAGGAGATGAGAGAGATGTGGGTTTCGTTCCTGGCTTGGGAAGAACCGCTGGAGGAGGGCACTGGCAACCCACTCCAGTATTCTGGCCTGTAGAATCCCAAGGACAGAGGAACCTGGCGGGCTACAATCCATAGGGTCACAGAGTCTGACACGACTGAAGTGAATTAACACACATGCACACACAGCTGATTAACAATGGTGTGATAGTTTTAGGTGGATAGAGAAAGGACACAGCCATATATACAGACGTATCTATTCTCCCCCAAACTCCCCTCCCATTCAGGCTGCCACATAACGTTGAGCAGGTTTCCATGTGCTATACAGCGGGTTCTTGTTGGTCATCCATTTTAGATAAAGCAGTATATATAGGCGAACATACGTTCTCTACAGAAATTTTGGATAATTGCTTTTAAGTGTTTATTTACTAAGAATAATAAAGTCAAATATGATAACTACAATTGGAAAATATATATTAATGATTCCTTTTTTACTTTACAAGTAGCCAACTAAACAAGCAAAATGACATAATTACAATTTTATTGATCCCAGAACTATTAACCTAAATTATCAAATAGAAGATAGGAATTTTGACCACAGGTGAGTCATATTAACTCTTCAAAAACACCTAAGTGTGGTGTACATTCCTTATTTAACATACAGGCTAAATGCCAAGGAGGAACCCGACACTATCATTTATCTATAAAATCTCAGCATTTTATGATTGTAAGTGGCCTCATAAATGTTTTATTTCACAGGCTGATATAAGTTAATATCACTAGACCCACAGTTGAAGCTTAGATAACAATATAATTCTGGTTGTTTCATGTTAGACTATACTGACCTGACAATGGATGGATCATCTAATATGTCTTACATTATGTTGGAACCCCCAAGAAGTTTCCTCAAGGCTGCTTTTATCTCCTTATTCTGGAAGCTATAGATAAAAGGATTGAAGAGTGGGGTCACCATAGCATAGAACAAAGTTGCAACTTTCTGCATCCCAGCAGAATGTCCAAGTCCTGGGCTCACATACATGACCATGAGAGAGCCATAGAACAGGGATACCACAGCCAAATGAGACCCACAGGTGGAGAAGGCTTTCTGTCTTCCAGTAGCTGAAGGCATACGCAACACAGCTGTTAGGACAAGAGAATAGGACCCCAGGATGAAGAGAAAGTTACCAAAGAGAACTACTGAGCTTAGACTGTAGCAAAGCAATTGGGTTTTGGGGGCAGAGACACATGCCAATGCAAACAGTGGCCCTGGGTCACACACAACATGGTCAATAATGTTTGGTCCACAGAAGGGCATCCGAGAAATGAGAACAATGGGGATCAGGAACCACAGAAACCCACAGACCCAGCAGATAAGGACCAGTTTGGTACAGAGATGCCCATTCATGATATTAGGGTAGTGCAAGGGACGGCAGATAGCAAGGTACCGATCAAAAGCCATGACAGCCAAAAGTAAGCATTCAGTCGTTCCCAAGGAAAAAAAGAAATAAAATTGTAGGAAACATCCAACAAAGGAGATGGTATTTTTATCTGAGAGGAAGTTGACCAACATCTTGGGAACTGTAGAAGAGACATACCAGATCTCTAGAAAGGAGAAATTCCCCAGGAATATGTACATGGGGATGTAGAGTCGCTAGTCACACCATAAAGCACAAATAATGGCCCCATTCCCTGTTATGGTCAGAGCATACATCGTAAGGAAGAGTGAGAAGAGGAGGCTCTGAATCTTCCACTCACAAGGAAAACCTAGGAGTATAAATTCTCTTGCAAAGACAAAGCGGGAATCTGGCTCAGAGATGTTCATTGGGTCAGTAACCTGCAACGTCAACAGACATATATTTATCATTTAGAATTAGTTTCAAATGTGTTCTTGTTTGAGAATGAGGAGAAGATATTTCCCTAAATTCATCAGTCAGGAAGAGAATATAGTCTGCATGTTCTTGGCTATATACTCTGAGTTCTGGGCATAGTAGGTAACTGGTGGCACAGAAACAAACTTTTGCCTGCTTCTGAATTTCTCCCTTAGTTTGATAGAACTAGAGAACTTTAAACACATTTTGTAAACTTGCTATTTTGGGGACAGAGATGATCTGTGACAGTTTCTGTATAGCATGTAACACAAAGTTAACACCATAAATGTACTAGTTTTTTTTTTTTTAACTCAACCTATCTTATGGTGAAATACTCAGCAGAGAAGTTTTTACAATTTACATCTCAGTTGAATATATTCCTTATCATATCATTAAAATGTGAAAAATAAATGGATATATTTTACAGTAAGTTGGTAGTAACCATTTCAAAGGCAATACCTCTGCTTTTCTGCAACATAAAAAATATAAGAGCATAATGTTACTCACCAGCGTTAGCTTTTGTAATGTTACAGTGATTCTCTAGAAATCAGTGGCTTTCAGTTTGCACTTAGTCTTTTACTTAAAATTTTGGAGAAAAAAAAAGCTAGGTATGGGACTATATTTTGTAGTATTTTTTTTTCACAAGTTTTTGGGATTGATTTTACTTATAAGCCAGTTTAAAGTAAAACGTTTCCACAATTCAAGAGAAGGCAAATGCTTTCTTTTGTTGTAAGCAAATTTCTTTTTTCTCTATATTCTCATGGAAACGATGTCAGCTATCTGAGCTTCTTGAAATGTTTTTTTTTGTGTGTGGCAATAGGCAGGGATGTGAGTCCTAAAAGTTATGAAGGCTTATATTTTCAGCACAAACACACCATTTTCAAAAGTAATTTTCTTCCACTTATTTTCCACACCAGTGTTCTGAGAAGTCTTTCATAATGACTTCGTAGAAGTTTGTGCATCTTTTAGTAATCTAAATCCTTTTAAAGTCACTCCAAATCAAAAGCATTAAGAAATCAATGTAAGGAGATGGGGATAAAAGGGGATTGGACTAATAGTGTCAGGACTCTGCTATTCTCGAAAGAAAGACCTGTGGTTTTGATGTTGACCAGATCTCTAAGGACCCGTTTAATAAATCATATCCTTCTGTCTCTAGCTGGATAAAGAGTTTATTGCTTCACAAAATTAAGATTTCACTTTCTTTATCACAGGTTTTCTTGAGATGTGGCCTCTGTGGCTTTAGGGAAGTTCTCTTCCAAGCCAAAGTTTCTTTATTAAGTTAAATTAGTGCACATTCTCTGAGGGATCAGTAAAGGGAAGTAGCAACTTCTCTGAGACCCCATTATTTACAAATAACTTGCCCACCTGAAATATGGATTCCAAAAGTTTCCAGAAAACACAGTTTGTGGAGCAAAAAAAGACACAATGTGTCAGCCAAAGTTCTGATAGGAATATTTCAAATATCATTGTGCATATTTTGCAGAATAGAGATGGGATGCGCAGAGACCCCAATGAGGCAAATGTTGATATATAGAAACTGTAGGACACTGATGATAAAAATATGGAGAATTTAGAAGTATCTTTTAGAAAGGCATTATGGTAAACGTCTTTAGATATGAGAGAAAAGAGCGAGAAGTATCAATATTTAAGCTTGTTGACCAAAATACTTCAGAGGAACGTGTGACTTCCCAATTAACACATAAAAGCAAACTCTTTACACTGAAAGACTAAAGAGGAAAAAGATTACTTAGACTTTATTACCTCTTGGTTTTATTCAGTTCAGTTCAGTTCTGTTGCTCAGTCGTGTCCGACTCTTTGCGACCCCATGAATCACAGCACGCCAGGCCTCCCTGTCCATCACCAACTCCCGGAGTTCACTCAAACTCACATCCATCGAGTCGGTGATGCCATCAAGCCATCTCATTCTCTGTCATCCCTTTCTCCTCCCACCCCCAATCCTTCCCAGCATCAGAGTCTTTTCCAGTGAGTCAACTCGTCGCATGAGGTGGCCAAAGTATTGGAGTTTCAGCTTTAGCATCAGTCCTTCCAATGAACACCCAGGATTGATCTCCTTTAGAATGGACTGGTTGGATCTCCTTGCAGTCCAAGGGACTCTCAAGAGTCTTCTCCAACACCACAGTTCAAAAGCATCAATTCTTCGGTGATCAGCTTTCTTCACAGTCCAACTCTCACATCCACACATGACCACTGGAAAAACCATAGCCTTGACTAGACGGACCTTAGTTCCCTAAAGCAGTCTTGATTCTATCATTTGCCTGCTTAAAATCCACCAGTGGTTTCCTTATTAAAAATTTTCCCAGTTCTCTACAAATAGACTTCTAGTGACTTTCTTTCTTCCCTTTTC